>NC_072424.2:107055312-107357500 GCF_028878055.3 Symphalangus syndactylus
TCCAGGACTTATTCAATAATAATGGCAAAAATGAGCCCTGCTTTTTAAATAATATGTATAAACTTTATTAAATTATATGATTATGTCCACCATAAGACAAATAAGACTCAAAATATCTTGAATACTATTCTCAGTTTTATCAGCTTGCTCAAAGTTGGAACATTATTAAATCTCATTAGAATTTCTTTTAGGCTGTGATAAAAGCAGAGAGTCTCTTGATTAAGTGCTTAATTGAGGTACTTTTGCATTATCCAAATCAAAATAAACAAGGAGGGTGCTGGCTATTAAGCTAGATCTTTTTATAAGGAGCTTCTTTGTATATTTGTCTCTGTACTGTCTAGGCCAGAACCAAAGGGATGTGGAGGCACTAGAAAGTTCTTAATCTGATATTTTTTCTTGCTTAGTCAGCAATCACTTTTCTTTCATCAATGGGCATAAGATTTTTAAGTGAAAAAAAAATGCTACTTAACCAAGGTGGTGAAATAGTCCCCTTGTAATTCTCCATGGGATTTGAAAAACTGACTCCTACCTTTTATTCATAAATCAAGCAATGTCTGCAGCTATGCATGAGGAGAGGACTGAGCCTGAAACACAAGACAGTTCTAATCTTTGTTCCAGAGCTGTGGACTACCTTCCAGAAAGCCAGAGATGTTTGTTGATACATTTTCATAATAAACCCAAATGAATATGGAAGTCTTGATTTTGCATATGTCAGCTTCACTAGAAGTTTTCTGTTTGCTTTCAGATTTTTATTGCAAAAGGAAAAAAATTATATCAGGGAAAGATAAATTTTATTGGTGGTCTAATAGTCCCAAGACATGTAGAGCTTTTATTATTTTGGATTTCTTACTTTTATAGTCTTTAAATTATATCAGTATAAATAATGCATCCTTAACACTTTTTATTTATTTTTTTTGCTGTGTTTCGTTGGACATTTGCTAGTTATCCACCAAGCACAGTAAAAGCAGATTTTAGGTGTTAAAGACATTGGAATTATCTTTATTCCATATGACAATGTTATTTAAAAACAAACATCTTTTTCAAGAAAAATACTCCTTGGAGCTTTTTCAGGCTGAATTGTATCTACAAATAAAAGCTTTCCTTGGTTAAAGTCTGATTACACATGGATGCTGCCCTAACACCTTGGAGACCAGGAAGAAATACACATTAGGTATCAAAATCGGCACTTGTGTTTGTAAGTGATGTTGTCCCTGCCGCAGGTAGGGGAAGGCTAGTCTGTCTTTGTAGCCACTGAAGAGCTCAAGCGTTGCTAATGCAAGATTTCTGACTTTGCTGTCCTAATTGGCCTCCTTTTCTTTCAGGCATGCTTGCCAGGATTTTATCGACTGCGTTCCCAACCAGGTGGCCGCACCCCTGGACCAACCCTGGGCACCTGTGTTCCATGTCAATGTAACGGACACAGCAGCCTGTGTGACCCTGAAACATCGATATGCCAGGTAGTCCTCCGAGCCTTCCTTGAACAAGGTCCATGTGCTCATTTCTCTTTACACATGCTCAGCATCTGCATGCAGAGGCCGGCTAAACTGCAAGGGAATGCAACTGTGTGTGTGAAATAAAATATGTAAGGGAAAAAGATATTCACAGATTCTACATTTTAAAAAGTAAGGAAAAAATAACTGGGAGAACCACTGAGCATGTCAAGAAATAGAATTTTAGCAGCATCTTAGAAGAGCACCAGAAGACATACCTATTTAAAAATTACATGTGCCTTTTTTTCTGATTATTTTCTTATAAATAAACTTTCTATAAAATTTGGAAATTACAGAAAAGAATTAAGAAGAAAAAATTCACCCGAAATGCAACATAAGATAAAATTTTAATATTTTAAGTATTTCCCACCAATTTTTACATGTGTTTATGAATAAGATTTATATAACACCATTGATGCAGTGTTATGTCATGTCCTTTACATTCTTACCTATCATGAGGTTGTATTATGTTGTTACATATTATTTAAAATCTTTATGATCTTTGTTTGGATGTCTCATAATTTACCCATTTCCCTTAGAATTGAGGTAGCTCTTATTTTTTTATGTTTCTGCTAGCACCCTGCACTCTCTACCACCACTATCTGCATTAGAACAATCAGAAAAATCATGTGTTCCACCCTTTTTATTGTAGTAGTCACTGTAAGAAATTCAGGTTGCCCCTGTCACCACTTGTCCCTCAAGCTGTAATCTGCCCACAGCTCATCTTTGTTAAGCCCATCTCCCACCTCTGCTCATCTTCTGAAACCATTCTACTGAGCCTTGTGGAACTCATGGTCAAAACAGGCAAAATCCCCCTCAGAATCCTCCTCTTCCCTCAATGTTCTCTTCATTGTGCTCTGACTGAAACCCAACTCTCACTTTGAGTGCTGCTGCCCAGGCAGCCCTCTTAAGGAGTAGCCATCACTTTTTTTTTTTTTTTCCTGAGATGCTGACTCACTCTCTCGTGCAGGCTGGAGGGCAGTGGCGATCTTAGCTCACTGCAACCTCTGCCTCCCGGGTTCAAGTGATTCTCATGCCTCAGCCTCCTGAGTAGCTGGGACTACAGGCTCACGCCACCACATCTGGCTAATTTTTTTTATTTTTAGTAGAGACGGGGTTTCACCATGTTGTCTAGGCTGGTCTCGAACTCCTAACCTCAGGTAATCCACCCACATTGGCTTCCCAAAGTGCTGGGATTACAGGCATGAGCCACCGCGCCCAGCTGCAGTCGCCATCACTTTCTTTCACTCTCTTCATTCTCATGAGTCTGAAGATGGGGGCAGGTTTTCCTGCTCCTCGCTGCCAGTTTCATATTATCCATCCTCCTCTACATCAGGGTCCACAACCCCTGGGCCACAGGAGGATATTGGTCCGTGGCCTTTTAGAAACCAGACCACACAGCAGGAGGCAAGCACAGCTTCATTAGCATTTACAGCTGCTCTTCATTCCTGGTATTACTGTACTGCCTGAGCTCCACCCCCTGTCAGATCAGAGACAGCATTAGATTCTCACAGGAGCACAAACCCTGTTGTGAACTGCGCATGCCAGGGATCTAGGTTGTGCACTCCTGAGAATCTAATGCCTAATGATCAATGATCTGTCACTGTCTCCCATCACCCCAAGATGGAACTATCTAGTTGCAGGAAAACAAGCTTAGGGCTTCCACTGATTCTACGTTATGCTGAGTTGTATAATTATTTCATCATATATTACAATGTAATAATAATAGATAGTAATAATACTAATAGATAATAAAGTGCACAGTAAATATAACATGCTTGCATCATCACAAAACCATCCCCCAATCCTAGTCCTGGAAAAATTGCCTTCCACGAAACCAGTCCCTGGTGCCAAAAACATTGGAGACACTGCTCTACAGCACCCAGCTTTGACTCTCACGCTTCCCTCTATGTGCCCCCTCTCCATCTGCTTGTCGAAGTCACCTACTAACCTTTAAATACCCCACGTCATTCCTTGCTGATTTTCCCTGTCTCATTGTCATTTTCCCTAGCACTACTCCTGTCATCATTCTTAGTGATTTTAATGTCCATGAACTTAACTCTTCCATACTCTTCACTTTCAGTTTCTTGTGCTTGTTTTTTTGCCACTGTGTCGTTTCTCTCTAGTTCACTTCTAAATACTTCCACTTCAACGTGTGTAATCACTATTGATGCACACACTTTTTTCTTGTTCCTTATCTCATGCTTTCACTGTAGTAACCAGCTTAATAGTAATGATCTTTCATTGGTATTACTGCTTTGCAACGCTCATTTCCCTGGCTACTCCTTTACTTATTTTTTACTCAAGTGAACTCCAACACTGTGAGAATCCTACCATCTTCTCCATACCTGCACCTTCTTTTTTTTTTTTTTTGAGACGGAGTCTTGCTCTGTCACCCAGGCTGGAGTGCAGTGGCACGATCTCAGCTCACTGCAAGCTCTGCCTCCCGGGTTCATTCTTCTGCCTCAGCCTCCTGAGTAGCTGGGACTACCGGTGCCCACCACCATGCCTGGCTACTTTTTTTGTATTTTTAATAGAGACGGGGTTTCACTGTGTTAGCCAGGATGGACTCGATCTCCTGACCTCGTGATCCATGATCCACCTCCTTCGGCCTCCCAAAGTGCTGGAACTACAGGCGTAAGCCACTGCGTCCGGCCACCTGCACCTTCTAAGCTGAACGTGGCTATAGAAAAAGACAATTGTGCCATCTAATCTCACCTTAAATTCATGATCACTCTCTTCAAATGGACCCTTTGTGCTGTTCTGCAATCATGCCACTTTTCTCTCATCCTTTTTCTTTTCCACATTCCTAGGTAATGATTTCATACCTTCCCCTCCATCCTCAAGCCTAAACCTCTCCTCTCACCCCCTCCCATCCTTACCCTCAGTTGATGGTGTTGTCTCTTATTTCACTGAGAGTTTAGAAGCTGTCAGAAGAGAGGTAACAAGCTCCCACTATTGCATGCACCCACTTTTCTGCATCTATGCCCAATTATTATGACTCTTCTCTATTACTTTGGATGAATTATTCTTGTTTCCAGAAAAGATCACATCTTCCCCATATGTTATCAGTTCTACTCCTCTCCCACTTGATGACATCACTCTGGCTAATCTCTCCTCCTTCTTATATTGTCACTTTTTTTTTCCACCTTAAAAGCAAAAGCAAACTCTCCTGACTCATGTCCCTTCTAAGTAACCACTTCATTCTTCTCCTTCCATTCAATGGAGAGCTGTCTATCCCCTGTCTGTAATTTATCTTCATCCATTCTCCTTTGAATTACTAAAAGCAGGCTATCACCTCCTCTTCTGTACTGGAACCAATGGCTAATATACAGCCACCAGTGTTCACCTTACTATATCTAACAGCCATGTTTGCCACTGTGAATCATCCCATTCTTCTTGAAACCCTTTGCTCAATTTGTTTTCCAGCCCATGGCATTCTGGAGATGTTCAAATTCAATGGCTGCGCCTTCTCAGTTTTCTTCATTACTCTGAAATCTACATAGTGGTATTCCTGAGACTCAATCCTTGGAGCAATTTGTTTCTGTAATTACATTCATTCAGATGGTGATCTTACCCAGTCACGTGGCTTTCTGTACTGAGATATTTTGATATTGACATCCCACAGTATTTACTATTAAGTTTATGATTTAATTTTACATCCACTCATTACTATGGTGTGGGGAGGTAATTTTTCTGCAGATATATATTACCACTGTAAAGAAACATTTACTGATTAATATTTCCTTTTCCCCTTGATATATTTTTGTATCTGAACATACACAAATTTATTTCGTCCATATTAAGATATATTTCAGTATAATCCATTTTGTTTTACTTACCTTTTAGCTCTTATTACAATGTTCTGCTTACCTTCATTTTATGTTAACATATCTGTAAAGCGAGGTCTTTTATTTCTCTTCTCTTCTAATTAACTAGATGCTCTTACATATTCTTCCAGTTGACATTTTTATGCACTATTTCAGTCTCTTCCCCAAACATGTCACTGGAATTTTGATTGTAATTAAATTAGCCTATTTGTGAAGAATTGCTATATTTACACTAGTCACTCTATTCAGATATTTTATGTCTTACAGTAAACTGTTTTAAAGTTGTCTCTATTGAGCACGCATTTCTCATATAAAAATACTTTCTATGTATCTTACATTTTCATTTTAATGGTAGTAAACATTAGCTGTTTTGTTTCAACATAGTAAATGTACTAACTGGTCATTATTGGTAAACCTTAACTATTAGAATAGGTGTTTTTACATGTATTTGATATCCAATAACTTTTATTTTAGTTCTAGAAGTTTATCAGTTGATTCAGTTATTGTTATGTTTATAAGTTTTTTTTTTTTTTTTTTTGAGAGGGAGTCTTGCTCTGTCGCCCAGGCTAAAGTGCAGTGGTGCTATCATGGCTCATTGCAACCTCCACCTCCCAGGTTCAAGCGATTTTCCTGCCTCAGCCTCCTGAGTAGCTGGAATTACAGGCACCTGCCACCATAACTGGCTAATTTTTGCATTTTAGTAGAGATGGGGTTTCACCATTTTAGCCAGGCTGATTTCAAACTCCTGACCTCAAGTGATCTGCCTGCCTCGGCCTCCCAAAGTTCTGGGATTACAGGTGTGAGCCACCACGCCTGGCCTATAATACTATTATTTGCAAATATTATAATTGTGCTTTTACTTGTCAAAAGCCATATCTGTTATAATAATAATTTCATGTTTTTAAATTGTCTCCCAAAATAATAAACTTTCTATTTTATTATTGATTTTAATATGATTGCCTTAAGTCTTTCACCATTAAGTATGATGCTGATGGTTAGTATAAGAAAAACATTTCTTGTCATGTTAAGAAAACTGCTTTCTATTCCTAGCTTCTTAAAGATATCCTCTTTCAATCAGGATAAGATATTTAAATTACTCATATGCTTAATTGTGGAGAGTGGAGTGGGAATGTAGATGCGTTTAAGAGGTGATCATATATAGGTTTTTCACCTTAAACAGAACCATAAGTGATATTACTGACTAAATAAATAACTAATATTAGCCATCCATGAATTCCAGAAATAATTACTATCTTGCTTTGGTGTGCTATTTTTTCATCAACTGCTTGCCTGAAAAATTCAATAGGCAATTTGGGAGGAAGGGGTTAATCTATAAACATTCTTAAGCAAGAATTAAATGTATTTTTCTTATGCAATCTTCACTGGCATTTTTGGCGCGGTTATATTTGCTTTACATGATTAATTTAGAAGCATTTATAAAGAATGCAGTTTAATTTCATTTTTGTTAGGATTAAAATTACCTTCTTTACACTGTCCTCTTTTGACCAATTGACTATTATGACTATTTTTGTTCCCTAAGAATTCTAAAAGCATGTCTAGTTTCTGAGAAATCCCTAGATGAAGTAAAAAATAAATACTTCCATTAAACAAACACAGCTGGTATAAACCGTTATGCTCCAAATTTTTACATTTTCTTTCATGGAACTCACAACTTTTGAATTTAGGCAACTCTGTTCATCTTTGAAATGGCCTCATGAGGCAAATAAGAAATAGCTGTTATTACTCCCACATTGTAACTGAGGAAACTGAAGCATACTGATTTCTCTTTTATGTGTAATATGGATCTCAGTTTCATATCATATCCATTATACAGTGCAATGCCCTCTACCTTGGTATAGTGGCAAGCATGAACTCTGCAGTCAGAGTGCCTTGATTCAAATCCTGGCTTCACCACTTACTGGTAGTGTGAGCCTACTCAATTTATTTAACCTTAATGAGGTCTTAATTTCTTCATTTATATAATGAAAATAATAATAGTGCCTACTCACAGAGTTTTTGTAAGGATTTGGTGAAATACTCAATAAAAGGCTTAGAACATTACTTAGTGCATGGTATGCTTCATAAAAGCAATTATGATAATGATGATCATAAAGATGATAAGGGGTACCATACAAATTATCTACCATTTATAGTCGAAGAACCAGTCGATAATTAATCAAAAAAGAAGTAAAAAATATTTATGTCTAGCACTATGCTAGATTTTCTTACTGTGTTAGTCCATTTAATATGTTGTAACAAAATATCATAAACTGGGTAGCTTATAAATAGCAGAAACTTATTTCCCACAGTTCTGAAGGCTGGGAAGTCCAAGATCAAGTCTCCAGCAAAGTCAGTGTCTGGGGAAGGCTTCTTTCCTGGTCATAGATGACCCCTTCTTTCTTTGTCTTCACATGTTGGAAGGCACTAGATAGCTCTCTGGGGTCTCTTTTGTAAAGGCCCTAAACCCACTCCTGAGGCTCCAGGCTCACGATGTAATCACCTCCCAAAGGCCCTATCTCCTATTACTATCACATTGGGAGACAGGACTTCAACGCGCAAATTTTTGGAGAACACTATTGTTCGGGCCATAGCAAGCCTTAACCCCCAACATGATGATATTTGGAGATGGGCACTCACGTATCTTGTTTTTCTTTTTCTTCACACTTTTCCCTGAAAATATAAAGTGCATAGGAAAGAAAACTGTAGAAAGCTTTATAGACTAAATATTTTAAAGAAACCCAGATCACCTTGTAACTATGCTCTTCATCACACCTAATGATACTTGCAAGATAATTGTTGCTTCATCCTAGGCATTAATAAATCCTATACATAGGCATGTTATTATGAGTAGCTCAGTGACTATTGCTCCTTAAGAAAAAAAAGTTTTTTGAAGACTAAAACCGATGTGATACTGAATCCAAGGGGAGAGGGGGAGGTAAGTAAACTAACAGTAACTAATACACACACATAGATAGTAAGTAGGTAGGTAGATAGATAGATAGAGGAAGATATTTTCATTTAATCATTGCTACCCCCTGTAGACAGATTATTTCTCCTATTTTTTTTTCACATGGGAATATTGAAGACTTAGCTAGCTCAAACAACTTTTTAAAGATAAAATAATTTGTGGAAATATTATTTTCACTCTATCTTAATTCTTATTTTAAAAAGAAAATAATAAAATAAATCTCTATAACTGGTCATTGCTGTTGCCTGAAACATTTAACCAATTAACCCTATCTTCAGTAAATAGACAGATTTGTAACTAGAATTCACTATTTTTTTGTTTTGTAAACCTTATTTAATCTACCTAACAACCTTGCCAAAATAGAGATTGTTAGCATTATACTAAGTTCTGAAAATTAATGCTAAGAAAATGTAAGCAACCTATAAAGCCTTGACCAAAAAGTATTAGAAGCAGGTTTCAAATCCACCACAAACTGCATTCTCCAGACGGTGAGAGAGTGTAAACACGCTCTGCTGATTAAATGAGTTTGATTTTGCAAGCTCAAGTGAATTATATCTTAGAGTCTGGACAGAATCTGCAAAAGTGACTAGGGGTCATATATGGAAAACACTTGAGAAATTGTGAGAACATAAAATTTGTCACAGGATAGTAAGCAATAAAACGTCTTACCAGGCTTTATAAAGGAAAATAAAATGTAGGAAACTGATTGTGATCTCCAATGAAACTTAAGTATTGTTTACTTAACAAATATCTGTCAACTGTGGAAAAAATAAACAGTGCTCATTAGGAATCAGAATAGGTTCACTTTGTCAGAGGCAATGGCGCATGCCTGTAATCCCAGCACTTTTGGAGGCCAAGATAAGAGGATCCAGGAGTTCGAGACCAGCATGGTCAACAAAGGCCCCGTGTCTACAAAAAATTAAAAATTAAAAAAAGGAATAGGTTCACTCAAAATAACACATATCAAACTAAGTGCTAGGTTTACTGTATATATAATATCTGAAAACCTGGTTTTCTAAATCCCAGTAAAATAGCAGGTTTATCAATGTGATACATCATATCTCAAATTCAGCAAAAATAATAACTGCTATTGTCCAAACCTGTGTGTGTACCAGAACCAAAACTGGTCACTGTACAGAGATTTTCTCATTTATTGTTACAATAAACTGATGAGATAGACAAGATTATTTCTTCTTTTATAGTTGATGAACTGATGCTAGAGAAATTAAATAACTTGCTTAAGTCATAAAACAGCAGAGGCTATATCCATGTTTCAAATGCTGGTTTATTTAAATAGATGTTTCATGAGCTATTTCATAGTATCCTTGCACACAAGATTGAAAATATGAGCCAGATGTTAGCCAGCTGATAGGTTGATGGGCATATACGTTGCTAAAAAAATGTGACCCAGAGTACGCTCTAGTGATATCTCCAATGATGAGGCATAAGCTTTGTATTTGACCTTGTTGTGTTCAAAATATCTGTAAATGCTTTGGATGATATCTATCAAATATTCAGATAACATAAAGCTGAAAGTATTATCTAATGTGTTGGATGGTGGGAAAAGATCCTGACAGATGACACTATGAATTACAGTTAACAAGATGAGATTAATAGAAAAGATTTGAACTCAGGTAAGCTCACTTGTTTGTTGATTCCTGTGGCATCTGTTAATTATGTTTCCAACATGCAGATCTGTGGCCTATGGTAGATAGTAAGAATATGAAGACTGCATGGGTCTTGCCCTCTAGGAGCTTATTTTCTAGTTTAGGGGAAAGAACAGAGGAAATGACACATATTAGCAATTCATGTGAAGTAAGAGTCCTTACTTGATTCCAGATTCACTAGGTGCCAACACAGGGCATTGCTACTTGTATAAGATCCAAATCAAGGGAGGAAGTACATTTAATATATTTGCAAGTCACAGCTAGAGACTTACAATCTGCTATATTTTGAAAGAAACCCTGAGTAAGATTGCTAAATGTTTAGCTTGAAACAAAGATTTAGGAAGTAATAGTATTCTTAGATATTTGAGGACCTTCCCTAGGAAAAGGGAATTAGACTTAATTTTCATAGCTTCAGAAGGCAGAACTTGGATCACTGACTGAAAATTAGAATGCAACAAATTTTTATTCACTGTAAGGAAAAACCTCACAGCTTATGCAAGACGAAAAAAAGCTGTCTTATAAGAATTCACGCATTTAATGATATCTCAAGGAAAGTATAGAAGGCATTCCTGTATGGCAAGAAGGTTAGATTAAGTAATTTCTCACCTTAGGCCTGAGATACTATAATATTAATGTTATATTCATTTGATTTTGTAGAAGGAATATATACCAACAGTTTTCCAGTGTGCAAAAAAACCTAACAAATCTAATATATTCTGACGTATTATTGAAGAAATACTAGCACATACCACTCTTGAGAATATAATTAAACTTCTCATTAGGCATCCAAAATATTGAAATTTTCTCTAAAGGTTAATTTTTGTATAAGAAAAAATATTATGTACACTATTTCAAAGCAGACAGGAAAGTCATATGAAAGGGGTACGTCCAAAAAGTTTCAAAAAGAGGCTCCTGATTTATGTGTTGTGTGTTTGTGGACCTAACCAGGACATTTGATTCAATTAACCAAGTTTAGTATGTCAGCAACCCTCTGAAAGATTGACAAGATTGACTGTCCAGAGAAGATTACAATATTTGCTTTCTCTGTTGAAGAAATTATGTAGACTTACAGGTATAAGAGAAACAAAATCATATTTTTGAATCTCTGTCTTTTTAGTAATGATTATTGGCTTTAAGGATTTTAATTCAGTTACTAATGTTATATTTAGGTTACATAAAATAATTCATTATGCAATTACTTTACTGCAAAAGCAAAATGCTGAAAATTATTGTTGAAGATCCCATGTATTTTTGGAACATTCATCTCTATAACTATAAAATATGTTCTTAAAACACTCCCCAGTTAACACTTATTCATCAGCATGACACCTTGCTGAATGACTTGAAGTTAGAATTCATAGATAATTATTTTATCTTGGAGCCATTATCTCTCATAATGCTACTGTTAAATATGGAATGGCTCTTTTATTGCTAAAAAATGGTGGTTCCTTTGGATGGTTGAATAAAAGAGGATTATGGCACTTAAATCAATGGCAAAATATGACAAATCATTTTGCCCTGCTAACCACTTTTCTGCAATGACACTTGAAATTTGGGCTTTTTCATTTGAAAAAGCCTGACCAGTTTCATCTATACTTCCTGGAACATGCATTCATTCATTCAGCCATTCAAAATAGTCATCGAATGCCTCCCATGTTTGATGCCCTTAAAGGAGCATTTAAGGAGTTTTAGGTCATCGGGGAATGTTTCTCAGAGAAAGTGACATTTAAAATGAGAGCTGAAATGAATAAGTGCTAGCCCGATATACACTGTAGAGCTAAGGATTTGCAAATGAAAAGTCCCAGCAGTGATAAAGAGTATCCGCATAATTTGAGAATTTCAGATGGCCCCATGTGGCTACGGCATTATGTGCAAAGAAAGCACTGGCTATAGCTACATATGGAGGGGTAAGCACAGTGGTGGAGAAGGCGGGGGTGGGGGGGTGGGGGGGTGGGAGATAATGAAGCTCTTTCTTGTCATGCTAATGATTTGTTATTCATCCTGACTGCATTTGGGAACTAGTGTAGGCTTTCAAGCAAGAGAAGGGCATGGTTTGATATGTTCATAGGATGATCACTTTGATTGCAGTGTGGAGAAATCACCAGATAAGAAAATATGGAGACAGGATCTTTAGCTAAGAGACTATTCTAATAATCCAAATAAAATATGGCAGTGGCCAGATGAAAATAGTAGCAACAAGAAAGTCAAGAAACAGAGAGTAATAGACTCATGGAACTGATGATCTAATGGATACCTCAGATAAGAGAGGCCTCTAGGTTGCTGACCTTGGCAATTGAGTGAATGACAGTGACCTCAGATGAAATGAGAAATACAGGAGTATTTAGAAGGTTTAGCTAGAGATGAACTCCATTGTTGTCATTTCAAATTTAAGGCGCTTCTGTGTTATACAATATTTATTCAAGAAGCAATTAGAAGCGGAAGTCTGGAACCAATTAGAGATATCCAGGCTGAATACATAAAATGCAGAGTTTTGGGCACACCGTTAACTGAAGCCATAATAATGGATGAAATCACCTAGGTAAATGTGGAGGAGAAAAAAGAGATGAGGACCAAAGTTAGAATTAAGGGCATCGATTATATTAAACAGAGAGGGAAGGAAGAGTCAATAAAGGAGAATTAGAGTAGCCTCAGAAGTAGGAGAAACATCAACTGGCTTGCTCTTAAAGAAACTACGGGGGACGGGCACGGCAGCTCTCGCCTGTAATCCCAAAACTTTGGGAGGCCAAGGCGGGCGGATCACGGGGTCAAGAGATGGAGACAATCCTGGCCAGCATGGTGAAACCCCGTCTTTACTGAAAATACAAAAATTAACTGGGCATGGTGATGCACGCCTGTAATCCCAGCTACTCAGGAGGCTGAGGCAGGAGAATCGCTTGAACCCGGGAGGCAGAGGTTGCAGTAAGATGAGATCGTGCCACTGCTCTCTAGCCTGACTACAGAGCGAGACTGTCTCAAAAAGAAAAAATTTAAAAAAAAGGAAAGAAAGAAACCATGGGAAGAGGATCCAGAAATATCAATGGCTACAGAAAACTTACATATCATGAGGCCTGATGATTGTAAGTTTTGCTTTAGCAACAAAGATCTTATGGGTCATCCTGGTATTATGTTTAATGGTGAAACCAGAAACCTGTTTAAAGGGTGAATGGGAGATGGAGAAGTAGAGACCAGGAACGTAAACAATGTCTTTTTAAAAGCTTATCAAAAATAGGATAGAAATCGTCAAGCAATTTGAGACCTCACAGATTTTTTTTTTTAAGACAGGAAAGGCTTGACCAATTTCAAGTATTAATGAGAATGAGCCTACAAAGGAGGGAATAAAGATGCTGGAGAAAATGGGGAGGCAGGAGGAAAGGAAACCAATTTAGGAGTGGAGTAGCTTCAGACAAAGGACGGAAACAAATGTCAAAGGGATGGAAAATAATGTGGCAAGATACTGAATTGTTTGCCAGGAAACCAAGGGAGCATCCAAATGAGAGCTTTCTTATCTCTTAAAATAGGGGTCCATCATTGACCAAGGGTGAGGTGTAGAAGTAGAAGATTTGAGATTGGCTGGGCACGTTGGGAGGCTGAGGTGGGTGGATCACCTGAGGTCAGGAGTTCAAGACCAACCTGGCCAACATGGTGAAACCCCATCTCTACTAAAAATACAAAATATTAGCTGGGCGTGGTGGCATGTGCTTGTAGTACCACCTACTCGGGAGGATGAGGCAGGAGAATCCCTTTACTCAAGAGGCAGAGGTTGCAGTGAGCCAAGATGGTGCCACTGCACTCCAGCCTGGGCGACAGAGCTCTGTCTCAAAAAAAAAAAGAAAAAGAAAAAGAAGGAAGAAAAGACTTGTACCTTTTCATATTGGAAAACCGGATTCATTTCACATTGTTATAAAATCTGTAAATGTCACAATATATTTTCAAATATAACACCAAAAATGTAAAAAAATAAATGGTCTAAAATTCACTGTGGCAATGTCATAGTTTCACTGCAAGAAATAGCATAAACTCTCAAAAGGAGTTAATAGAAGTTTTAAACAAACATTAATTCCATGGCAATATCTGTGGTGGAAGTAAATTTCTAGAAGGTAGGATATTCTTTCATTGCCTGTTTCAGTGCATTCCATGTAGCTCTTCCTAACTCCTTATTGCATAATTGATTATTGTGTTAAATATAATTCTGCTTCATGAAAATTTTAATTTGAAGCTATTTACACACTATTCTGAAGCTATTCTCATTTCTTTGTGGAAAGGTGTTAAAGGATATCACCCCAATGTCTCTCATTTTGCAAGCATAAGAAAGAAGATATTGATCTGAGATTGCTAGTTTTAGACTGACTCCTCTGTATTTATGAAGAACCACCTACATCTATGCTCTCCACCTTGAGGTGGTTTCAGAAAGCCCACTAGTGGGCATGTGCCAAGGCCACAGTATTTGTAGCATCTTTTTCTAACATCTCATAGAGCTAAAACCTGGGATATGAAGAAACATAAATGCCTAGAAGAAATAATAAATTTTAGAGACTCTTGAAGTCTATTCCCCAATTTAGAGTAGGAGAAAAATTTACATAGAGATTGATTCAGGGAAAAGAGAATAGCAACTCTTATTGTCAGTGTAGCTACAATAGCACAGTATTAGTTTCTCAAATCAAAGAGCTTCTTTAAAAATATATCAAAGACTGAGTTCTCTGTCAGTGATAAAGTGAGTGTGTGTGTGTGTGTGTGTGTGTGTGTAAGAAAGTATATGTGTTCATAGACACACATTCATAGCTAGGGACTGTATGATAAATTACATTCTAACTCTCACTAAATTAAAAACAAACTTCTTCTCCCTTTTCCTTTACAGAATTGTCAACATCACACTGCTGGTGACTTCTGTGAACGATGTGCTCTTGGATACTATGGAATTGTCAAGGGATTGCCAAATGACTGTCAGCAATGTGCCTGCCCTCTGATTTCTTCCAGTAACAAGTGAGATTGAGAAATATAACCATATTTCCCAATCAGAAATGCCATCTGTCTAGCACATGGGCTGTCTATGATTTGGCTATTTTTTCCATGTAGACAAAAATCTCAATTTAAGATAGAGATATTTTTAATGATATAAAAACATGACAAAAGTGAGTATATAATGCTCTATGGTTCATTTTTCCTTTGAAACTCTGTTCCAAGTATATAATACTTATTAATTAAAATTTAAGTACCAATATTAATGTAAGATATGTTTATAAAACAAGTGATATATATATACAAATATGCATGGTTTCATAAACATACCAGTCTAATGTTTGCATATAGCTCTGCCCATAATATCAGCTGTGAAGGATTGTTCGGGTGCATATTATATAATTTTTGTGGCTATTTCCATTTATTTTATGTGTTTAACTCAAGATTGGGAAACAATTATCAAGAAAACATTGAAAAATTGTACAATTAAAGCAGGTGACTTATTGTTACGCTCCAGAAAAAGTCATCTCCCGGAATCACAGCCTCCTTTTTCTTAAGATGGTCTGAGCTTGGTACCATGGAAACACAGCCCTAAGAAGAAACAAAAGCTAGAATATCTTATTTCAGTGCTGTCTGAACATTCTGTACTGGTTTATATATTGATGAAAACCCTAGGTGTTTTCATTTACCTTTTTGCCCAGACTACCTGCACTTTCTGTTAAGTGATTTATAGACTTCAGTAAGGCAGGGTAGTTTTACTCTAAGAATTTGCTTTTGAAAATAATGTATGGCAGTTTGTTCAGAATTAGAATTCTGGACACTTTATCTTGAGTGTTAAACAGCCACAGAGCAATTCGGACAACGTGATCTTTGCACCTGTACCTACTCACTTTCTTCTTCATCTTCGGCTTTGTATGCATTCTGAAAACATTTCCTGTAAATCATCTCCTTTTCCTCTGAAAGCTCCTCTTTTTTGTTGGCTGGAATCACAAGCCTTTTACAGGGTGTCAAATGTAAATTTTTAGGTAAGCTGGATATTGAAGAGGATGATATACATGGTCTTATTGTTCATCCAGGGACCAAATAGTAGGCGTATGAAAAATAATATTATTTTTGTCTCTCTTTCCCTAATTTCTCCTTGATGCCCCGACTTATTTAATTGTTTTAAAAAGTAAGCCATTTGGATTAGAAAAATTTAGTAATTAATTGATAATTCCCTGGTGAGTACACTATAATAAAAGCTACAGGAGATATACAAGAGAAGCATGCCATTTTTTGGAGGAGCTCACTGTAAAACCTGTGTGTTAAGGGGTGTCAACTTAAATGTAAAGAAAATTCAAAGGCACAAAACACCACACTTAATATTGGAAGCTTCAAGAACATATGAAAAGGCATAGTAGCATGTATAATGGATCTTAAACAATTAATGTAAGGATTTTCACTGGTGGGAATAGTAGGAAATTATATGCGCAAATGCTTAGAAAATACAAGGCGTGTGCAAAACCTAATAAGTAACAGAATTTGGAACATGGCATTCAGATACAATTTCATGATCACAGATGAAAATGAATGGGAGAATAAAGACCATATTGTAGAAATCCTTAAATACGAGTCTAAGAAATAGTTATTTAATTTTCTATGTAATAAGGAAACACTACAAGTTTTTATTTTGAAAAAAAGGTTAATACGATTATAGCCACATTTTAGGAAAACTATTATCATAGAATTGAGTATAATGAATTGAAACAGGCAAATGAGAAAAGCATAGAGACCAATTAAAAGGCTAGTATACTAGTGTGGGCAAAAGATAATTAGAACCAGAAGTAGGTAATAGTAACA
The DNA here is from genome assembly GCF_028878055.3 of Symphalangus syndactylus. Lineage (NCBI taxonomy): Eukaryota > Metazoa > Chordata > Mammalia > Primates > Hylobatidae > Symphalangus > Symphalangus syndactylus. The sequence goes on from NC_072424.2 coordinate 107,072,063, forward strand.
AGAATGGAGACAAAGGAATGAATGTGAGAAAATGGTTTAACACAACTCTACAGATTTGAAAACTAATTAGATGTGAGGGGTGAGGATCCGGGCAGAAGGTGAAGACAGGTTTTTAGGCAGGTTGTCCCCAAAAATGGTGGTGCTATTAACTGAAATGGAGAAACCAGGAGAGAGCCGTTAGAGAAGAAAGATAATTTACGTTTCAAATAGGTTCAGATTGATAGAACATATCTGTCTGAATGGAAATATGCAAATAGCTGCAGGAAATGGAAATCTGAAAATTGCAGGAGCAGATGAAGGAAGAGATATGTTAATAAGTGAATTAAAGTTGGATAAGATTTCCCAGGCTAATGTTATCCAAGGCGAGTATATAGAAAAAACGAAAGACAGGACTTTATGTTGGGAAAGGAGAAAAAGAACAGTCAAGGCAGGAGCAGTCAGAAGAGAGGGAACCCAGGCGGCACTGCCATTGACACCAAGGGAGGGAAGAGCAGTGAACAGCATCAATTGCTGCTCTCACAAGGGAGACCCAATGAATATGGTGGCAATTGACTATTGTAATTGAGCAAATAAATGGGCTTGCTGCCTGAAGCACATAGGAGCCAATAAGGTTGGCACTGGCTTTGGAGTAAAGAAAGGCTTTATTGCAAAATTGGTCAGCAAGGCGGCAAGAGTCAGGTTCAAATCTGTCTCCCTGATTTGGGATATGGGGAAAGTTGCAAGGGATCAGAAGGCAAGGCGAAGGATTTAGAATTGCTGGCTTGGCAAAATCTGATTGGAGGGCTTCAAATTTGATCACTTCCAGTAAGGTATATTGACGCAGATTTTAGCCCTGGATCTTCTGGGCCAATGGACCCCTCATTTCTGAAGGAGTTCCAATGTTCAGGTTTTAATTTTGTCCCTGTCTTGTTGGTTCAAGGGGAGGAATAGTTGGTTCCTGGTGTTGTTAGAGGTCAAAATTTTTCTATTGAGCATGGCTGGGCTACATGACTTGCAGCTTTTGGCTCTGTTATACCTAAAAGTAACTTGACATTTTGTTATCAACAGGGTAGGCCCAGTTTTGGTTGGTCCTGTGGTTACACTATAAGAGTCATTGATGAATTTTGACCATCAATAATGAAAGCAGAATTTGAATTTACAGTTTTAAGAAATTTCAAGAATAAAATGATAGAATACTACCCTGATTGGTTAGCAGGATCAATAACAGGGTGTGTTTTCATTTTTGTTTCATTGTTGTTTTATATGATTTGTATAATTTGAGTAAATTTTTATGCAAAAGACCCTGAAAGAATCAAAATACTAAATTAAAATGGCAAGTTCAGTGGCTTTCAAACTTTATTGATTGCAACCACTGTAAGAAACATTTTTTATATCATAAGCCAGAAACACACAAAAACTTGTGTGTGTAGATATCTAAATATATGTATTATACACCATGCCATTTATTTAATTTTGTTATTTTACATTTTTAGAAAAAAAATTTTAGCCAAAACCTACTAAATGGATTTCATGAGTCACTTATATCACCATCTAAAGCTTGGGACATATTAGGCTAATTAACAAAGTGAAGAACTATAAATGGTGAGAAGAGAAGAATTAGAATGTGAAGCAAAGAAACCAGCCAGGGCAAAGAAAAGAGGCACTTCTCCCCAAGACATAAAAACAGATTCTGAGGAATAGATGGAGGAGGCTGAGATATCTCAATTTATGACTTCAATCTGTGCAGTCAGTGAGAAATATGGAGGCATGATGAGTGATTACTGACTCATTTCCACGGCATTAGTTCAAGTCCTCATTATCTCTTACCAAAACAAATATGGTAGAAATTTAACTCTTATGACAGAGTGGCAGGGCTCACACACCCTTAGAAGTTTCCAGTGCCTTCCCAAGGAAAGATCAGACTCTTTGAGCATTAGAAACCCTCTGTAATCTGACTACCTTTCCAGGCTCCATGCCCTCAACTCCATTCTATATAATGCCAAGTTTGGCATTTCTTGCGCTTATCTAGACATCGTTAGCAGTCTGCTCTTGCTACTCCCTGAGACAATCCCTGTGAAATCTAATATATTTTTAAAGGCATTTTTCAAACCCTACCTCTGCCACAAAACCTATCCATAGCTCAGCATTTATTTTGTACATTTTATATACAACTAACACATTTTACTATACAGAATGATTTCAATCATTCTTTCAGGAGATGAACATTTACTAAGCATATACTTCATCCCAACACTATGAATAAAAGATAAAAGATATGTGTCCTGTCCTATATGTGTACATATGTGTCTCTCACACAGAATTGTAAATTATTTGAAGGTAAACATAATGTTTTATTTATTTCTTTATTCAAGAAAAAGTTAATGAGGGCCCAACTCAATGCTAGGCATGGCTCTTCACACTGGGAATATATAAGTGAACCAAGGCCCGTGTTTCCTAGCCTTCTGGAGCTTATATTTTTTATAAGAAAGTAAGATAAAGAAATAGATATATAATGTAATATAAGGTAATGACAAGTACTACCAGGAGAAATAAAGGAGCCTCAAGGAACTTAGAGTGATGAAAGTATGATTTTAGATGAAGTGGTCAATGATTTTCACAAACAGATGAGACTTGTGTAGAAATTTGAATGGTGTTAGCCATGTGAATACCTGCAGGAAGAACAGTCCCCTCAGAGAAAAAAGTCACTGCACTGGCCCTGAGACAGGCCCATGCTTGGCAGACAACAGGAGGCCAGGGTGGTTGGAACAGAGTGAATGAGAAGAGGGCGCTAGGAGATGAAGTCAGCAAAGCTCTAATGAATATCTAAATGTCCTGAAGGCTAAAAATCTTCCAGTGGCAAGAGGTGGCTTTGTACAGGATAATCCAGTGGTGTTATTGATGGAAGCACCAGCAGCATTTGCAGATAGGAGATTAGTGGAGTGTGAGAGAGGAGACATGGTTGACACCATGGTTTTTGGCAGAGCAAATGGAAACATGGAGTGGCTGTTGACTGGGATGGGGAAAATTAGGGAAAGGTCTGGTGTATTTTTGGAGGGGGAGAAACTTACTTTTAGATCTGTGAAGGTAGGCACAATATTTAAAGCCCTTAGGACTAAGTGAGATCATTTAGAGGAGAGAGGAGAAGGGAGCAGAAATCAGAAAACTGAATTGTGAAGCACGTTAAGAGATCAAGGACATGCGATAGATCCAACAAAGGAAACTGAAAAGGAACAACCAATGAACTGGGACAAAAACCAGAAGGAAATGGTTTCCAGGAAGCCTATTTATCTCTGCAGTGTCCATAGGAGATGACACAGAGAGCAGGCTCTGCAAATTTTAAAAATTCTGTTGAGGGGAATTTGGAATTAGCAGCCATGGGAAATGTAAAAGATGGTCACCATGAGAAAAGCACAAGGATTTCTGAGTAGCCCTGCAGGCGAAATGAGAATTGAGAGCAGATTAGGGAGTTGTGAACAGAAAGAATAAACTCAAGCTTCAAGTGAGATGGAATCCCTACTCCCTCCAGAAGACTTTTTATGTGATACAAGGAAACAGTGCAATCCACCATAATATCATAATTTGAAAAAAATTATATCAACTATTCAAGAATTACTACATTTCTATACAGTAAACACTTTATTATTTTTTATTGACATTTCATTATTTTACTATAAAGAAATGTAATCATACTGGCTCTTTAGAGTTTCACTTGAGATGTCTAAAATCTTTCTTAGAGCCCATATATGTATAAGAGTGTGTGTGTGTGTGTGTGCGCATATGCATGCATGTGCGTGAGTGCACATGCACAGATGCACTCAGTATCAGGCTTTAAATGAGCTAAAAATTTGGCAGAGTGTGTCAGTTATAAGTTTATTTTTTGTGAAGGCAAAAATAAATTTGTTGGATGATGAGTTTGTGAGTAGTAGATCAATTTGTTCACATATTTTGCAAAAGTTAGACCCTATTACTCTTTCATGTACTATTGATGTAACGCATTAGAAGACAGTTAACATTAGGTCCTAATGGCACCTGACCAAAAGGAGCTGTGGGCCTGGCCTATACACCTTATTGCGTTCTGCATCAACTGATTTAGTGAAGCAGCAAAAAGAAAAATGGTGTGTGCAGCATTGTCGTTCTGCCACGGATACATGTTTTTAATTTCCAAGTTTCCAATGCATCACTCAGTTTTATCTAATGGGAATGCAGCTGAGAGAAGTTTGTAACAACCCAAAACTACATGCTAATATAGTTTAGTTTTCAAGTCTTGTGGAGTCTTTTTTTTAATGGAATAAGATCATCAGAAATCCTGGAGCAAGACAGACTGGCCGTGGTCTACCAGCATTGTAGTAAAAACATTGGGGAAGTTATATAAGACCTAATTATTAGAAAATACCATAAAATAGTCATTTTCATAGAAAAAGCTTTCCTTTCTTTCCTCACACTAAATCACATTACTTTGTGTTCAAAGTAAAATGTAGTTTGAAATCTGGATGTAAGTTAGAAAAGATATTATTTTATTCCAAGTGAAACATTTATTCAGTGGCCATTTGGGCTGAGTTTTCAAGAAAAAAAAATTATATAGATTTTTATCCCCTTTTTTAACCTAAAAGATATTAAGTAGTAGCTATTCCACTATCAGACACTGCATAAATTCTAGTCAGATTTTTCTTTTGATTAGTGAACAATAGGACAATTTTGCTGGATGTTTAGTATATTCATGGCTGTCACATCATTATTAAATTCCAGAATATTAACATGCTTTGTGTGATGCATTTTTAATCCATCATAAACCAAACAATATACATTTGTTTACTATTATTAATGGTTTTTCATTGTGATGTCCTAGCTTTAAGTAAGAACTTCAGCAATAATTATAAAGATGGTATTTATCGCTACTTAAAAGTATGTCCCAATAACCTTGATAATGGATAGGAATACTATTTTGTACTTTTTTTGCAATCCTTTTCTTTCTGATTCAGTTTCAGCCCCTCTTGTGTCGCAGAAGGCCTTGATGACTACCGCTGCATGGCTTGTCCACGGGGATATGAAGGCCAGTACTGTGAAAGGTACCAACAGCCATGAAACGTACAGAGTAATGATATGTAGGGATTATATGGTAAAGGGTCACAAAAGGAAAACATTCATTATTTGAAGAACTTCAATATTTGCATATCCTTTAGTAGTTTAAATTATAATACTTTCAAAACCACTTGTGTATCTTAGAATTTGTCCAAAGAAAGTTTATTTCCACCGTATGTTTAGACTTTATCAAAGATTCCAAACTATTTCACAATTGTCTAACTTATGCTTTAGTACATATATGTATATATATATAATTTTATATGTAAATATATAATTTTATAAGAATAAATCCATTTTCAAAAGTTTAGCAGTAGTTACTACTAATAAAAAACTGGCTACACTTTTCTTATTTTAATGCACTGGAAAATATTGTCTGGAAGTAACTGCATTCACGTCATTGTTCTGAACACTATGGCACTACACCAGCAAGTGTATACGTAACTCAAAATATAATAATATCAAGAATTTTTAATTAGTACCCAGGTAATAAATTATTTGTTATTCAGTTTTCCTTTTCAATGGGCAAACAATATTATTTAAATGTTTTCTCTTACCATATTGCTTATGAAATCTCATAATGCATGTATACAGCTGTTAAATTGAATTCTCAATGTAATCCAAATGGTAAATTAAGGAGTACAATTCCAAACTGGCTGTCTAGAAAAGTTGCAATTAATATCTTCCAGATACGTATTTTCTGTAAGATCAGTATCCTGGATATTCAAACTTGTCACCACCACTTTTGGTACATTTTAGGTATTATCTTTAATATAACAAAGAGTTACTAATGTTAACTACGAACATTATACACATATGATAATTTTAGCATAATTGATAGCAGTATAAAAGTTTTATAAAGATCCATAGACTTTGCTCAATTCCAACAGTCTAGCTACATTCCATTTTCCTCATCTATAATCTCAGGAATCATTGATAGGCCACCTACTTTACACTAATATTGTGACAATAAGTGTGTAAAGGACACTGTTGGTGCCCTGCCTAGGCACCTACACTGAATCCTTCTCTCCAACAGAAGAAGCAGAAAGGCCTGAGTGCTTACCCTACCTTCCTGCAGTGGCCCATGACTAACCAGTGTGAGAGTACAAAAGTCCAGCTCTTTGGCCCCTAAGTGGAACAAGTTTTGAGATCTTATTTTATGCTCCAGAGCACTCCATGGAATCAGGCTAAGACTGGGACATCACCTGAAATCACACCCTTGATTAGAGTTTTTCTTTTCCACGTCCTGCTTCACCCACTCCATTGCTAGATTCTCCTAGGAACACTTAAATGATAAGCTTCTTTGTAAATATAAACTAATACTAATTATCTGCACCCACTTAAGAGTCTTGTTTTATATAACCAGCAACAGCTGTATTAATCATGGCAATATGTAACTAAATAATTAAGCTTAAGCTTTATAAATCCCAATGCAATTTTTATACATTTGTAAAATATATTTCTAAATAAATCCATATGTGGTAACTCTAAACACAGTATCCAATATTTGCATATATATAAAACAGTGGATTCACAATTTCCATGCCAACAGAAATTAGCAGCAATTAAATAACTCACAGCAACACCAAATCTAAAAATATTTCCATTTGTTCTGAAGATATGTACATCTTTTGGATATAGATATAGGTGATACAAGTACATACTTGTTAATACCCACCAGTGAGTTTTGGTATTCGTTGTTAGACTAATATTTATTTCCTGTACCTTTAAACACCAGTAGGATGGTGACTAAAAGCATTGCTGGACACGAAAAAGATTATCTACAGTAATTCATGAAAAAAAAAAATTATAGTATAGCTACATTTATACACTGTAGTTACCATTTTCTACAAAAGCATGTGTATAGAAAAGGCTAGAAGGGCACACTAAAATAACAATTATTGTGTTAAAGCAGAATGATTACAGAAAATTTATTTTTTAATATCCAGTAGTATTTAATCGATAAAAGCTGTCAGTTTGTATAGCATAGAGATGAGCAGGTCCATACAGTATCAAATGTGAGTGACTTAAATTGTTTTTCCAGTCCTCAAACATTGTTATAGCTTTGCATTCATCATCTCTAACATATAAATGATCAGGTTATATTTCTCTGAAAAATTGCTTTATTCAGCTATATTAAACCAAAGTTCTTGGTTAAATTTTTATTGTAACCTTCCAAATAAATTTGTTCCAGTGCTGAGAGCTTCTTAAATCATTTAAATCATCTTTTGACCTGCCCAGACTGATCAGGTTAGGTCTAAAAGTGCTTAAATTTCTTGAGTATCCCTGTAATATAGAAACTTCTCCCCATACTGTATTTTCAATGCTCTTGTAATAAACTCTTTGAACATTTAATCAATCTGAATCTGCTTGGAATACAATTATTTTACCTATAAATGTTAAGAAGCCATTTAAGTGGACTTACTTAAATGCTACTTTCAGTATTTGTAATCTTTCATTGAAAAAAATAATCAAAAACATAAATGTATAAAAGCCTAATGTCACAAATCGTTTTCTTCATGTTTTGCGTTTTCTAACCAGCACAGGGTGAATTAACTTTCACAGTCAGCCATGCAGATTTCACAGTCTCAGGCAGCTAAAGATGGTCTATGATTATCTCACCAGTATTTATAGCTTTTGGCTCCAATCCCCTACTGTCTCTCAACTTCCTCACATACTTGCCTGTTAAACAAAAATTCTAACTGTTGGTTATATTTACACTGACCATATATAAAACTTGTTGTCCAATCTGGGACACTATATTATAAACAGGAAGTGTTTTTGGCAATTAAGCCAGAACAACAGGTAATAGGAAATTGTCCTGGGCAAACCAGAATGTATGGCCCTGCTAGCATTGTGTAAAGTTACCAAACTTCCAGTGTCATAACCCGGAGTGAAATACACTTAGGTGAATGGATGCATAGATAGGTGGAAGAGTCAATTAATGGACTGCATTTAGGGTTCATCCAGTTGGATTCTCTTTCTGATTTTCCAAATCAGTGTTGTATATTTTGTTTGCGTATCATTAACCCACTTCCACAGATACACATGAAAAATCTATCTTGAGGAAGACATGGTAAAATGAAAAGATGAATAAAATTAAACAAAATCTGAGTAGCCTATTGCCACTTAACTTGCCTCTTTTGCCTCATTAGTAAAATTAATGGGTTGTATTATTTGGTTATTTTGAGATCTGAAATTCATGAGTATAGGGAAGCCCAGAAGTCAATATAGAATTGCATTCATCTCTAATTATACAAGAGGACTTAACAAAAAAGTTTATGATCTAGAGCAGTCACAGACAAACTATCACCCACAGGCCAAATTTGGCCCATTTCTGATTCTGTATGGCACTCAATTAAGAACTGTTGTTACAGGTCAGCATTTACAATCAATTTGATGACAGGAGGCACTAAATTATAACACAGATGAAGGATAATTTCAAACCTCAGGAAGAATCCAATTCTTCTCATTAGTAGCCTGATATTACAAAGTAATTTGACATTATTATTATTATGTTTTCAATTCCATCAACAACAACAGCAGAATGCTTTAGAATTTTATTTCTTTTTCATGGCATAATCTTGATTTTTCCTATGTCCTGCAAAGCCTGCTATTTACTATCTGACCTTTTACAGGAAAAGTTAACTAATGTATGGACTGTTGCTATCAGTTTTGTTTCATCAAAACAAAAGACCACACATAACAATGTGGAGACATGACTTGCTATTAACCTCTTTTGCTTTGTCACTGTTTCAATTCAGGTGTGCCCCTGGCTATACTGGCAGTCCAAGCAGCCCTGGAGGCTCCTGCCAAGAATGTGAGTGTGATCCCTATGGCTCACTGCCTGTGCCCTGTGACCCTGTCACAGGATTCTGCACGTGCCGACCCGGAGCCATGGGAAGGAAGTGTGATGGCTGCAAGCGCTGGCATGCACGCGAGGGCTGGGAGTGTGTTTGTACGTATACTAAGTTTGCTGTTAGTTTTGGAGGCCTTGATTCTAGTTCTGTCTCATTTCCAATGAGAAAGACTGACTCTCCCCACCCGCCTTTTTTTTTTTTTTTTTTTGCAATAGTTAGTTCTACTCTTCATTCTTTCTGACACTATCTATCCACCTTCTGCTGTTCACCTGCTGATTTCGTGTCCATCCTGCTGAGCCAAGAACAGCTGAGAAAATCCTCAGTGTGCTTTAGTCAGTTCATTGAAAGACCTACAGTGAAGCTCCTGGAGGCATTTTATTTGATTTGTCCATCTCAGGGTTTCCAGTTTTGCCTCAAGTTGGCATTGCCTTTGTGACAGATTAAAGATCTGAGTATATTAAAAAATTTAGAATCCTCCTAAATTTGTAATCGACTGGACAGATACTTTAAGCCTTGAATGACAACTGACGTTTCTTTTCCCAGCTTTTATGAAAATCCATGGGCATACTGCTTCATAATTTTCTCTTGAACTACAAAACCCATAAGCAGTAACAATGAAGTCAAGTATTTTTACTCATGTACAATAAGTGGAGAGCAGTTTGCTCTCTTGCTGTCTCTCTTTTTTCTTACTGATTCTGGATTCGGTAGTGCCATATTGAAAGTACATTGAAATCAGTAGCTAAATATAATTCTTGGATCTTGCATATATTCAAATCCAAAATAGATTATTTATAAATTGAAGGAAGGAGTGCTGTTCTATAGTATTCTTTTCCTCAAGGAAATTTATTTTAGCACCTTTTATTTCAACATTTACCTATTTTAATAGTATTTGTGCATGTCAATATTTCTTGTTTTAGCATATTGTTTGAGTCTAAATCTTAATAGTATCTTAAATAGAAGAATTTTTGTTTATGTTCTAGTTTTATAAGAGTTAACCTCAGAAGCTAAGGCTGGATTAAAAAATACACCAAAAAGTTAAGACTGGGTGTTATTTGGGAAAATAGATTTTAAAATCATTTTTTCTTTGTATTTTAACCATCTTTAATGAAAATGTATTACACTGAAAATAAATGTGAAGGTAGCTGAGAGGGGAGAGATTAAATGTACTGTCAAATACATTTATATTGTCATATTTAGTTGATAGTATATACACACTCATTCTTCCCAAGTATAATGAGGTATTTTAATGATAATTAAAGAAGTAGACTATCCAAGTATTTTATAATATTGCTTTCAAGTTAAATAAATTATTAACATGTACATAATTAACTAGATAATATATAGCTATTCTTAATGTAAACATGAAACAGTCCTTGAATTATTAATCATCACTTTTATTAATTATCCAGAAGCAAACTTGAAATTAAAAGATCATATTAATGTTAAGCACAAAAATTAAACAATAGCACATTAAAATCTGGGATAGATAATATAATGGGATTATTTGGGGAACATTTCTCTTAAAGAGAATTGGCATTCTGCCCATCAACAACAATGGCTTTAAGTTTTCATTTATTGTTGATGATCAATACTTTTGAATACATTTATCATTAGAAATCTTAAGTCATCTTTTCCCTGTCACATATGTGGGTTTCTAACCTCCACTTGTCCCATGCGACAGTAACAAAAGGGCCAATCCTCCAGTTACAAAGCTACACCAGTTTTGTAATGCCTATTTGCTTTATTCTTGCCCCACAAGGAAATGTATTTGCAGGGGTTATACATGGTATTTAGTTCAGTTGCTGGACTGGAAGTGTTTATATTCTTTTTAAATAATAGCAATTTTTCTTCCAGAAAAAATTATTAAATTATAGGATTTTTTTCATATCTAGACCCTTTTTCTAAAGCACAATTAATTATCTTATAATTATGCTGTATAGATTTTCCATATACTGCTCTTAAGCATTAGTGATTTCCACTTACTTCTAGGAATGTTTTCTCTTCACCTTTCATTAAGCTAACTCTAAGAATTATTACACAGAGTATCTTTAGACTTTTCATCTTTTCTCTTCTTCTAAAATTTCTCCATTTATGGAAAAATATGCCATGATTCTATGATCTTGGCCTTTCCCGGGATTCAGTTTCTACTTCTACTCCTAGTTTTGAAATGAGATAAAATAAGACACAAGTGAGGATGTAATTCTGACTTATTCTCAATTCTCCTTTTAATATACTTCTGTATCCTTAAGCTAAATTAGTGCGAGAGACCAAAAAATGGATTCACCTGGCGTGTTTGATCTGCAGGACCTGTTTTAGCACATGTGATCATGGTGGAATTGTATAAGGCCTGGGGGTGAGAGTAAGGGAGGCAGCTTGGTTCTAGCAAGAGAATTTAGATGTAGTAAGAGAAATGTCTGCAGTGCTTGTTGTTAATATAGTACTGACTACAGAAAATAAACTTTCCCCTATTACTTAGAATAAGTAAACATTCAGTTTAGTAGCTGTATTGTACAAGAGTTAATTTTGCTTCCTTTAGTTACTTCCCTGGGAAATATAATTTAGACTAATCCACATCATGGATTTGTGTATTTCAAAAAAAAAGAAAAAGAAAAAAAGAAAAGAAAGAGAGAGAAATGCATGATAAATGACCTAAGCCTGATCATTGCATAATCTCAGATAATTTGCATATTGGTGAAAGGAATCTATACACTCACTATAAATTTAGATTAGGCTCTTATTTCACAAAGTATATAAAATTCTGCTGAAGAGATCAGGCAAAACAAACCAATGCAGGAACTGTGAAAGGACTTCCCTTGGATACCTTGGTCCCTAAAAGATACTTATAGCTTCTGGGGACAGTTGCCAGTGAACAGGCCTGGATTTTACTGGATCCAAAATGGAATTTTTTGCAGCACACAGGCCTTTTATATGTGGATTTTCACTACTATCATGAAGAATTTATACAAATAATCTGGGTCCACATTAGGAACTATTTAGACATCACAGTCTCTCATAGTTAGTGACCTAAATTCAGCCCCACCAAGCAGAGTCAGTTCCTGGGCATAACTAAGCAATTTCAATCACCCTCAAATTCCAGGCATTCTCTAAAGTCCGTTTTACCACTCAGGGTTCATCATAATAGTAATTTTATTTAAAGGCTCACCTTGACTGAGAACCTGCCATTTGCCAGGCACTATATTAAGCATTTTACATGTGGTTCTTTTCATTCTTGTAACATTCTCGTTCCTTATCATCCCCACTGTGTGATAAGAAAACTGAATTTAGGTAGGTTAAGTCATTTTCTCAGTGACTTTTCAGTAGATCCGTGATTTCAGCATGGGTCGCTCTTACAAATCTTACTTTCTTAACCTCTATGCTGGCTACTGATAAACAGAGAAAGCAAACGTGGTTTAGCCAATATATTCAACATTAATGAATTCAGCCCTTTCTTCATTTACTGCTTCCATGTTTACAGCCCATTCTACCTCTATTAAAAATAATATAAAATGAGCTAAAATTATAAAATGAGAAATTTTAAGTATATATAAGCTCAATAATGACATTTATTTTCTGCTAATCATTGAGACTCCTCTAAGATTTAAAACATTATGGCGTATATGGTAGATTCTTTTTCATCAGGGATTGTCAAGTAGAGACTGTCTTCTATGCAGAAGAAAAGATACTAGCTGGGTGCCCAGATTAACTTCACAGCCTCTTTTTTTTCTAAAAGGAATTATTTGGGACAGCTTTACCATGTTATGTATGTTGGTGAGTTCTGAAGAGATATTTTATTAATTTCCCAAATTAAGATTTCTTCTTAATAAGTTAATACAGATCCATCCTCTTCTTTCAACTGTCATTCATAGTTCACATGTCATTTTATAAAATGAGAGCGACTAACCTGCCTTCAAGAAACTTAAAAATGAACAAAGAAGCCATTATTTGCTTAACAGTAAAGTTTAGTATTTTGAAACACAAAACTTGGATTTGTTCATATCCTATTTTCTGTAAACCCATAAAATTAACACAGAATAACTCATGTGATGTTTAAAATAGATTATGAGTGGCATAGTAAAATGTATTACTCTCCTAGAGAACAGAAATTAAAATTAGTATCTGTTGGCAAGATATTACTTCATAAAAATTGCCTGAAATAGCATTTTATAAATATCAAATTGATGTTGCCTATTTTTAATCACTGCAGAGTGGGATTTTTGGGATATATCAGCTTTTATTATTTATAGTCACGATTTACTTAAATTTTAACATGTATTTATTTAAAATAAAACATACACTTTGCTTGCCAATTTGCAAAAGTGATCACAAAGTATGTTTTCTACTTGCAACCTGAAATAAGCCTAGCTAAATGTGGTAATTTACCTTAACTCTGTAAAATAGGCAACTTCCAACCACTTGGTGAAACCCGAAGTCTGAAGTTTTATCCTATCTTGATCTACAGAGATATAATCAACATTGTTGTTTTTAATAGCCAGTTGCCACCAAAGATCTGATCACAATAATGCAGAGACCTTTATATATTATCACTAGAACACTATTGTACATTTATAATCAAAAATGATTAATAATGGCAGTTATTGCTCCCTATATATGGGAGCAGAAACAAAATAGAATGTGGTTATCACTGTAATGAAAACAGGACTTACTATTCTAAAAGATGATGATAAACATCAGTTGATCTCCAGATGCTGATTATTGATGTAACACTTTGCTTGTTGTACCCCCTAAATGTCGTCCTCTCTCTGCTCCTACTCACTGCTCAAGTAAGTTCTTATTTGAAAGGACAGTAAGTAAGTTATAGTTCTCTATAGTCTAAGCTGTGTCATGTTGTTCACATCCAGGTGTTAGGCAATCTATAAAACATTTTCTGTTCACCTTGTTTGCACCTTCTACTCATTTGTTTTGTTAGTAAAAGATATTTGAGTTTCTTGTTGTCAATCTTAGCATTGGTCCAGGCTAACAGTGTGTGGAATGGCAACTATCACTGTGATTCTAGATGATTTTCCTAGTTGTTAGCGATCAGTCTAAGTGGTTTGTATATTATTGAGGAAGCTGTTCTGTTAGCTGATTAAGGAGTTGCACAGTTGTATTGTCGTATGGAGACAGCTGATCACTGTTGCCTTTGTTTTCAGCAAGTTTTATTTGAAGAGTAAACTAAACTCTACTTTGATCGCAATTTCTACTCTGGCAAGGCCCAGGAGGTTTTATTGACCTTGAAAGACAAACTGAAATCTCATAATCTTAAAGTGGGAAGAAATAAGTAAACTAGTCTAGCCTTCTCCTTTTCTGTGACATCCACAAAATAGACAGTATCCTAATGCAAGGAAGCATGGTGTTATGAAGTGGCTACAGAAGGTTTGAAACCTAGCTTGCAATTTGTGTGACATTATTTAATTTCCTAAACCTCATTTTCATCCTCTGTAAAATGGATGTAGAATACTACATACATGTATGTGAAGTATCTAAGCATAATAGTTGCTCAATAAATTCTAGGCATTGCTATCATCATTGTTATTATGTGACCATTTTTTTCCCCAAAGACCTGATGTTTTGTGCAACTCATCAGTTTCTGATGAAATATTTTCTTTAGTTTAGGCCGACTTTCAGTTTCCTGTTATTATCTCTAATTCTAGGCTCTTCAAGTCACTGAAAACCACTTTTATGGCCACCTTACATTTCTCCAGTCTTTAAGCCCTTCACATGCATTATTTATAGATTCGTAAACACTCTGGTTGTGACTATTTTTCTCATCTGTAAAATGAGGATATGAATGGTACTTACCTCACAGAATTGCTGTAAATATTGAGTTAATGATGGCAAAATATAATACATTGCCAGTCATGTAGTGACTGTTGTGTAGATAAAAACTATTCTCCCATTATTATTTATAGTACTTTCAAAGTTTCCGTTAGTGTTTTGAAGAGTCACGCCATCTTTGAACCACATTGAACTTGTTTTCCTATGTATTATATATATAATTTTATTTAATATATATAAAACACATATATCAATATTTAATATATAAAAACATGTATATAAAACATATACATATAAAACACATATATCATAAAACATACATATAAAACATAAATATCATTACTTGGTATGTCAACAAATCCATCAGTCTCAGCTGAAGTCTATAGCTTTCCTCTCTATTCAAAGAAATGACAGGCTAAAAGGCTTTCTTAATGACTCTGGAATCAAATTTTTATTTGAGAAGATATTTATTTTAAAATAGAATAACTAAATACATCTTAATAAGCCCTAAATATATGCTAATGTAAACGTTTCTTTTTGAAGGGGATAAAGGGAAGTGAGAAATAGAAAATTCAGATCCAGGGAACCATCAATGGCATTCATCTAGGAGAGTTAATTTAACATACACACATTAACACATAATTTTATCTTTTGTTAAAAATGTGTATTTACTCATTTTATTCCTATTTGATTAGAGCAGAGAATTTATGTATCTCTACCTAAAATTGGTTAATAGCTTTGGCCCTTTCAAAACTACTCGGTGTCGTCATTTTAGCTTCAGCTTGTTTGGTTTGGATGCAGTGTGTGATTTTTTTTGTGACAGTAAGCCAGTAGTTATTATGCATGGGGAATCCTGGTAGAAATGCAGTATTTTGTACTAATTGCTAACAGAAAGATCTGTAGTACTGGCTGCATGATTTGTCCCTTACATGTGCCCAGCTATACCAATCTGAATTTAGTACTGTGTTTGTTAATATTAGACACAAATTTATCCTGACACTTTTATAGGCAAAGCCTCGGAAACATTTAGTCATGTAAAATATAATCATGGTCTTGAAATATTTGCTTTTGCTCCTGTGTATTTTAGGCAGGATTTCACTTTGTAACCTTATTAGTATTGCTGAATTTGGAGAATGGTTTGGAAAGATTCTTTGAGGTCCTGATTGTAAGATAGGTGTTAATTTACACTAAGCCATTACTGCACTTTATCAAAGAACAGTTGTTTACAGAATGTGAATATTCCGTGTCTCTACACACTCTTCAGATCTTCCCTGTGATAGTAAATTAAATTTGGTTTTAATTTGCATTCCATTTCCAATGTTTGTTGCCAGACACTTTGGACTTTTTGAGGGCAAATAAAAGTAGCTTCTGGTGTAAGTGAAATATTTTATGTCAGAATAAAATAGCAAACCATTATGTAAAGGGCACTTTCCCCATGTGTTTACCTTATAACTTCATGAGCTAGACTTGTACAGAAGCTTTGAAAAAATCCCCATGGCTGTCGTATGCATAAGTGTCTCTGACCCATTCAGACAGATGTTAGTATATTGCTTGTAGCATACTATAAAACTTACCTTTCACTTATGGAAATGTTCTTGTACTTTGTTCCCCAAAAAGCAAATACAGATACCATAAGACATGGGATAATAATAAACCTTTGGACACAGAAACATAAAATGGAATGTATGAGCCCTTGAAAGAGCAATTAAATACATTTTCATTTCAACAGCTGAAGATAAGGAACCAAAACAGATGGGCAGGGGATAGAATAAATGAGAGAAAAATCAGTATTCATCATGCCTCTTGGCATTCTAGTACACCAATTTACTCCGTAGCATATTACAGTACATCAGCTCTAGCTCTGCATTCCAGTCCATGATTTATTCTTGTATGAAGTAAAAACTGAGAAAACAATAGGTACTTTCCCTGGAAATTTCTGGAACCATCTAGTAAGGAGTATCTAGCCATGCTATTATCAACAAACTGATTCAATTCCTTCTTGGAAGTAGGTTATATATTATTAAATAAATTAAAGAATAATTTAGTGTTTGCTATCAAAGGCACACACTGCCCTAAAAAGCATGGTGAAACATCCTATTATCATTATCAAGTATCTTTCAAGATCTTGGAGGTGAAAAAAAGCAAATTGCTTGCTTACATCCTAGGAACATCTGCCCAAAATACATCTTCACTAGAGGTCAAATGGAACTTTTAAAACAATGATGAACTTGGGCTCAGTGGGAGAAGAACCTTCCTATTCTTCATAATTCCTAATGAAATTATAATTGTTACTACTGCTGTTTTTAACCTATGAATGGCAACTTGAAAGTCTCTGATCTGAATCACATGTGCAAAACTTGAAAAAGGTGTCAGTTATCGATTGTATCAGTTATACATTCCAAAGTTTAGTAGCTTAAAACAACAAGTACATACACTGTCATGATTCTGTAGGCTGGCAATTTGGGCTGAGCTCAGTTGGACAGATCTTCCACTGTCATGCCTAGGGGCTCCCAGATGGCCTCAAGCCCAAGTTGGGGCCTCAACTGCCCTTTCCTCTCTCACGTTGCCTCCTTTCCTCAAGGAGGCTAACCTGGGATTGTTCTGAAGGCAGCAGGGGTCCAAGAGTGTGAAAGCAGAAGCTGCAAATTTCAATATGTTGCTCTGCCACATTCTGTTGGTCAGAGTATGTTGCAAAGCTAACCCAGAATCAAGGGGAAGGGAAGTAGACTTCACATCTTAATGGGAGGTGCAGCAAAGAAGTATCAACAGTAACTTTTTTTTTTTTTTTTGAGACGGAGTCTCACTCTGTCACCCAGGTTGGAGTGCAGTGGCATGATCTAGGCTCACTGCAGCCTCTATGTCCTGGGTTCAAGTGATACTCCTCCCACAGCCTCCCGAGTAGCTGGGACTAGAGGCACATGCCACCACACCTGGCTAATTTTTGTATTTTTAGTAGAGACGAGGTTTCACCATTTTGGCCAGGCTGGTCTCAAATTTCTCACCTCAAGTGATCTGCCTGTCTCAAGCCTCCCATACTGCTTGGATTACAGGCCTGAGCCACCACACCCAGCCAATAGTAACCGTTTTTAATTCTCCCCAGAAATGAGCATCGCTTTGATCTGTCAGTCGTGGTGTTATTTCTTTCCTCCCGAAGTTTTGTGCTGATTTTCTTCCCCTCCATCTCTCCATTACAACATCCCTTTCCTGAGTCAAAACTGAATTCCTTCAGGCAGGTATCTGAATCGTCATTCTTGTTGATCGGACAGCCTCTGCCTCTGCAATTACAATGTAGTTCTCTTTCTCTCTCTAAACCATTGTTTTTAATGTATTCTCCTGTTCCTCACACATCTGTGAGGTTTTCTATCTTGTTCTCACATTCAGAAGTTTTCTTCTGGCCAACCCCGACCTCTTCGCTCTTGCCCTCTCTCTTCTCTCCTAACGTTCTACCTCCCTGATCTTCTCACCATTTCATGTACTTGGGCACGTGCCATGCGCAAACATTAACCCCTGCCATTCTCTTTGTCCAAAATGTTTTGATGCTCTTCTTTCACAAAAAATATTAGCCAACAAATATTTACTAAATGTTAACTGTGTACAAGACCCTTTCCTAGGCACCATAACCAAGGTGTTTAAGGTCCCTTCTTTAATGAGGGAGAAAGAATATATAAATAAATACAGTAATAATGTAGCCCGAACAGGCATGAGTGTTAAGAAAGCAAAGGAAATGCAGTAGTGACTGGCACAGGGTATGGGGTAGGGGGTGGTGGGGAGTTTTAGGTAACAGTAATTTTAGAATCATCAGGGACTTGCCCTCTGAAAAAGTGACACTTGAGCACTTGACCTGAACACCCAGGAACCAGGTGAGAGAAGACCAAGGAAGAAGAATTCTAGGTAGAGAAGACAGCAAGCAAAAGGACCTCTTCCAAATCCTTGCTCCCTTGAAGATTGAGCATCCCTATAATTTGTTACCCGGTCCAGTGGTTTTATCCTTTGGCTACATGGTTTTTCAAATACTGGAATATTTTTAAAATACAGTGGCTCCTGCCTATGATCCCAGCACTTGGGGAAGCTGAGGTGGGAGGATCACTTGAGGCCAGGAGTCTGACATCAGCCAGGGCAACACAGCAAGACCCCATCTCTACATTAAAAAAAATAGCTGGATGTGGTGGGATCTGCCTGTAGTCCCAGCCACTCGGGAGGCTGAGGCAGGAGGATCACTTTAGCCCAGGAGTTTGAGGCTGCAGTGAGTCATGATCACACCACTGTACTCCAGCATGGGTGGCAGAGCAAGACCCTGTCTCAGAAAAAAATAAAAATAGAAATACTGATGCTTAGACCTTACCACAGACCCATCAAATCACATTCTGTGGTGGTGAGGAGGGAAAGAGCTCAGGCATCTGTATTTTGTAAATTTTCATGTGATTCCAATGGGCAGCCAAAGGTGAGAACCACTGATCCACACCAATGTTGTCACATTCTAATGTGCAGAGATAACGTGGGATGCAAATTCTGATTTCCTAGATCTGGGGTAGAGCCCAATTATACATTTCTAATAAGCTTCCAGGTGGTGCCAAAACTGTTGGTCTGATTGCTACTCAAAGTGTGGTGCACAGACCAACAGTATCAGCATCACCTGGGAGCTTGTTAGAAAAGCACATTCTCAATCAGAGACTAAGAGAAACCAGGTGATAAAATCACCTCCTGATTCAGAAATACTGGGGGGTGTGGACCAGCCCTCTAGGATTTCCGAAAGTCCTACAGGTGATTCTGAGGCCCACTAAAGCTTGAGAACCAGACTGGGGATCTTGGTGTTTAGACACAGCCAATTTGGCCTTAATTGAGTTCTATGTTGTGTTTTCTGTAATTGTTTAATGTAGACAAGTTTGTTGAAGTTTGCATTGAACGGGGCTATGAAGCCAAAATAATCTTTTCCTTTTACTTGGTTTCCATGCAGTGCAAATTCTGTTTCATTCTGGCTAGGAGAAGAGTAAGAGATATAACCCTAGTTCCAGACTTCTGCTCTTGCCTCCAAAGCCTCTTTGTTCACTCAGCTTGTGAAGCATCAGGAGCTTGCAAAGCCCCTGCAGGTGACGCTCTACAGTTGCAGGTGTCACCTGCAAGAAGCTGATTTATTAAAAGCCCTGCCAGGGTAGTTTAATCCCTGTGAAGTGATACTGTAACTCACCTCTAGCTGCTGTCCTATCAAAAAATCACCCTCCATCCTCCTTCTCTTTGTTTACAAGCACCAGTTAATGGTTTTCTCTCCATTAAGCAGCTTAGGGGACTGCTGTTTAGAGAACTAATTGAATTCTTGCCAAGTTTGGGCATGATCCAGAGCTGCTCCAATTCTCCGTATTTTCCATGCTGTGTATTTTCCCCTATTCTAACATGTATATAGCGTTGATACCTCTATCTGCAGAATGTAATAAATTGTAACTGTATACGTGAGAGTATATTATAAATGCGGTAGTTCCTGCTCCTTGGCATGCAGATACACCTCATTACTCTGCAATGCAAAACTAAAAATATACATGTTTTTTAAATCTGCCAAAAGAATCAATATATGTTAATTTTGGAAATTATACTACTATTTATGAGATCTATTCCATAGTGAAGAGTCAACAATCCATTTGTCTTTCTACCAATTCTACCACCTATCCTGACCCCTACCACCAGATTTGAATAGCACCTCTTTGATGGCCAAAAATATTATGGTGAGTGTATTAGTCCATTCTCGTATTGCTATAAAGAAATGCCTGAGACTGGGTAATTTGTAAAGAAAAGAGGTATAATTGGCTCATGTTTCCATCAGGCTGTACAGGAAGCATGACTGGGGTGGCCTCAGGGAACTTTCACTCATGGCAGAAGGCAAAGCTGGAGCAGGCATCTTCACACAGCCAGAGCAGGAGGAAATGGGGGCTGGAGGTGGCACACACTTTTAAATAACTAGGTCTCATGAGAACTCCGTCATGAGAACAGCACTAGGGGGGTGGTGCTAAGCCATTAAAACCACTCCAGTGATTCAATACCTCCCGCGAGGCCCCATATCCAGTACTGGGGATTACATTTCAATATGAGATTTGGATGGGGACACAGATCCAAACCATATCTGGTAGAATATTAGCATTCTTGGCTACTTAAAGAATACAGTTTTTCTAGCCTTTAGCAATTATTTATCTATAAGACCGAAAGAGGTTAATCATCAAAGTAGGGATTTGTGAGACTGCATCTAACCATGGGTGGTAATAGACTGAAGGGATAAAGAGGAAGAGTTGGCAAATAAATAAGTCAATAAATATTTTCATAAGAAAAAAAACACTATAGAAAGAAAAGTTATTTTTATTTTGACTTTTTTTTTTTTTTTTTGAGGTAGAATCTCAGTCTGTCGCCCAGGCTGGAGTGCAGTGGCGCAATCTTGGCTCACTGCAACCTCCGCCTCCCAGTTTCAAGCGATTCTCCTGCCTCAGCCTTCCAGGTAGCTGAGACTACAGGGGCCCACCACCACGCCTGGCTAATTTTTGCATTTTTAGTAGAGACAGGGTTTCACCATGTTGGTCAGGCTGGTCTTGAACTCCTGACCTCAGGTGATCCACCTGCCTCGGCCTCTCAAAGTGCTGGGATTACAGGCATGAGCCACCACACCTGGCCTTCTTTAGACTTTTTTTTTTTTTTAATTATTCTACTCAATAGATACCAAGCTAAAAATTTATATACTTTTTGAATGTGTAATACATAAAGCATGTGGAGGTCAAATTACTATGATTTTCTCCAGTGCAATCTAATGGAGCACCACACATTTAGACTCTGGAGCATGTTTCATTCCCTGTGGACAGGTTCCTTTGGATTGCTCATGTAGGGACTTAGGGGGTATTTTTAATGTTTTATTCTATGCCTTAAAGGAAATCTTCAATACTTGTGCAATACACTTTTTCTCCCCACATCTATTTGCTCCTCCTCTTTGGTCCCTCAGTTTATATTATCGCCTCTATTTCAGGTTCTGGGAGACATGCATATCTGTTCTTTTGTTGTTGTTCTTATCTTTTTCAACCATCATCCATTTGATAGCATTAATGTTCTGAGATGAGTAGTTTCATCTTCCATGGAATTATTCTTGGACCATAAAATATTTCATAGCTGAATTCTTTGAACATCTGCCTGGTATGTTTAGCAGAAGTAACTACTCTTTGTCGCTTCTCTTTCACAGTTTGTGGAGATGAGTGCACTGGCCTTCTTCTCGGTGACTTGGCTCGCCTGGAGCAGATGGTAATGAGCATCAACCTCACTGGTCCTCTGCCTGCGCCATATAAAATGCTGTATGGTCTTGAAAATATGACTCAGGAGCTAAAGGTAGGTTGGTGCCGTCACAAGCAAGGGCCAGGGACAAGGTGACAGAAGCTTCACAAGCGGTATTGGCCGTAATTGGTAAATGTTCTTCCCACAGCCCCAAATCAAGGGACACAGCTGTTAGGGAAATTCAGAGACTTTCTTAACCAGTGTTTTTCAAACTCAAGAACTATAATATACAGATTTCTATTAAGGGAAAAGAGTCTCATGTACCCCCCAGCGTCTGGCCTAAATCAGTTTTATTATGTCACTTAAATATGTGCAAACATAAAATCAGGTATAAACTCTTTATACTTATAGCTCTATAAAATTAAAACCAATTAATCCTTATAAAACCAATAAAATTCAAATTAAAAACATTAATATAAAGTAACATGATTTTGGCTGAATGGAAATTGCTGCTTGCAACAAGAATAGGTTATTGACTATTTCCACACAGTTCTTCCACCAGAGGTGATGTGGTAACTCATTTCTCCTACCTTACCACACATGAACCAGAGAGTCCCCTGCAAAGGATCCTGAAATGAATGTGGGCATCACTTGACAAGTTTATGTGACTAACGTGCTCAGTCTGCCATAGGATCAAACACAGGCAAATGTAGACACTGAGATCACGTGGCCATATTCATCTCTCAGGTGCCTAGCCTGGGATCCAGAAATGCTTACATTAATATTTAAGGTTATCATCAAAATGAAAACACATGATTAGAATCTTGTACTAGAGAGCTAGAACTAGTAGACCTTTAAAAGTTCTTCAACAAGCACCAGTTTGATAAACACTGTTCTAAATTGTGGTTAAAGCTTTTGGTAGTTAACGAGGTAGGAGAAAACATTAAGGAAATTGGGGTTGTCTCACCTGATGAAAAATGATGAAAGGTGTCAACTTACTATCAGTCAATTATCAGATATTTATTAAGAAATTATAGAACACCTCAGCATTGCACTTGGTTCCCTGGGGATTTCATGACTCTTTTAATATCTTCACTACCCTTAGGAAATGTAGATTCTATGTGCTTTAAAAATAATCATTAAACAATAATCAAGCAATTAGCAAAAATACATAATGACCATGTGTTTTACAAACATTCGAAGTACATTAGAGTACAGAGACTGGAGAAATCAGTAAGATTCAGAGTAACCAGGGAATGTACTATTACTGAGAGTTTAATTTCTGTTGGAATTTGAAGTGTAGACACAATTTTAATAGAGAAGTATTTGTTGCTTTAGAGGAAGGCACCTAAGATTTATTCACTAGGCATTGGTAGATATTCTTTCAGGAAATATATTCTTTAATTCTGACCGTAACCTTTAAGGTAAGTATTATTATCCCTATTTTCCAGAAGAAGAAACCAATAATGATGATAACAAGAATAACTAACATTTATCGAAAAGGTAGGCAATTGACTGAAGTCTTAAATGGATTACCATACATAGCTTTTACAGAAACTCCAAGAAATAGGAAAGAAGTTGTCATGGTCTGAATATTTACATCTCCCCAAATTTATATGTTGAAAGTCTGTCACAGTCCATTGGAGCTGCTATGACAAATACCATAAACTGATTAGCTTATAAACAATAGAAATATATCTCTCACAGTTCTAAGGCTAGGAAGCCCAAGATCAAGGTACCAGCAATGTTCAATGTCTAGTGAAGGCCTGTTCCTCATAGAGGGTGACTTCTTGCTATGACCCCACATTTAATTCATTTAATATCTGGATACTAAGGAAAAGGATAGCTAGCTCTCTGGGGTCTCTTTAATAAGGGCACTAATCCCAATCATGAAGGCTACGTTCTCATGACTTAATCACTTCCCAAAGGCTCCACGTCCTAATATCATCACATTGGGAACTAGGATGTCAACACATGGATATTGGAAGGATGCAAACATTCTGACTACAGCAAGCCCTAGCCCCCACTGTAATGGTATTTGGAGATCCCTCTGCCATGTGAGGACACAGGGAGAAGGCAGCTGTGCTTAACAGAGCCATGTGAGCGGAGGCAGTGGTGTGAATTAGATCTGTCTGGCAGATATTAAAAGTCAGACCTGCTAGTGAAAGCTAAGGCTGGAGACTTCAGTGAGGCAGGGTGATATGATGGACAATCTTGAAAGCCAGGCAGAGGAACCTGAGTTTACCCCGTGGTCCCAGTATTCAGGGAAGTGAAGAGTTTTAGTGAAAAGAATGCTGATCAGTTATTTTCCTTGTGTATGGAGAGAATACAGAAAAATAAATTAAACTAGAAAAGCAAACATTTTAGTTGAACATAAAACATTTTAAAACTAGTAAGTAATGGATGATGAAGTAAAGAGGATCCTATAGAAGAGGCTCCAATCTGTGAACATCATCTAAGCCAAGGGATTCAGTGACCCATCAACTTCTGGCTGGATATTGATCCAGATGACCTGGATTATCCTTAAATTCTAGTCTTTCTTGATTCTTTATTTTGTTTTTCTTCCATCATTCACTTGACATCTGTATACTGAGGATCACCTTTTGATATTATAAAAATTTAAGTTATTTCACCTCTTTGCTCGATTTCTTTAACTATGTCAGTGCTCCCCAAGCTTCAGCCAAAGACCATCAAGGACACACATGTGATGGAACAAAGTAGGATTTATTAACTTGTTGCAACAAGGGACACTGAACACCATGGTGGAATTGTGGGCTGTCTCAATAAGAAGGTGTTAGGAATAACTTCTAGTATCTGAGGTTGTGCTAGATAACTTAAGGTTAGCACTCAACTGGGTGCTATTTGGAAGTGGGAGTAATTCTGTGAGTATTTTATGAATCCTATCTAGAGGGAAGGAAGAACAGAAGGAAGATAAAGCTATGATTAATAAGGAGGCAGTGGTCATTAATATTAGCCAGCAAATGGGAGGTTGGGGTAGTTTTGTGGTCTGCACAAAACCCGCTATGGTTTTGTCTGCGCTTAGACATTACAGGGTAGTCTCTTTTTTTCTGTTTCATTCATCACTTGTTCTGAGTGACCTTGTCTAATGTTAGTATCCTATGAGATTATTTATGTTCCATAGGAAAAAAAATATGGCCCTGCTGTTAGGCCAGTTCCTAGCAACACCGAGGACAGGCCAGTTAGTTAGCGCCTAGCCAGGTCTCTATGTTAAGGCCTGCCGTTCTCTTTTTTACCCGCGATCTGTGTCTCTGTTAATTGGAATGGGAGCCTTAAATGGGCCAGGCAAGGAGTTTATCTTAACTCTACCCCTTACAGACTGTGTGATCTCACGCACATTTTTAACTGTCTTCAAGACAGTTTGCTCTTTCATGAAATGGAATAATACCCCCCATAGAGCTCTTGTGAAAATTAAATGAAAAAACAAAACAAAACATAAAAAGCCTGGCACATAATAATTTCTCAATAAGTCATTGCAATTTTTATTATTTGCCTGAATATTTGGCATGACACTCAATGTGTAAGTGCCCAGTTGAAATAGTTTCCTTATCTTTTCTTTGAAGGTGAGAAGGCTAAGTTCCTTTTATATACACAAAAATGTGTTCTGTTAAACACTGATCACTGCAAGGCCATTTACTAAAAATGTTTATGGGATGGAATCTTTTTCAGCACTTGGTCTCACCTCAGCGGGCCCCAGAGAGGCTTATTCAGCTGGCAGAGGGCAATCTGAATACACTCGTGACCGAAATGAACGAGCTGCTGACCAGGGTAAGTTGGCAAAATTATGAATCTTCTGAAAGCAGATAGATTTTGTCAATGAAGGAAAATTACTTCGAAGTTCTGAAATGCAAATCACCTTCTTCCTAATTCCCAATATGGTATATAAAATAGATGTATTCTGACTTGCTACTTCTGCTTCAAATCAAATCATAGAAACCAGTAGCACGCAGAAAAGTTGGGGATACCTGGAAATTGTCAAGAACAATGGCTAAAAAGTCCAGAATGACAGTGTATTTTGAGAACTTCATTCAGTAGCCTCCATGGTAAAGTTTTTATCTGTTCCGATTTCCAAAAGCACTATCTTTGATTGTGTAAAGAGAAAGAAAAACAAATGAAAATACTTGTGGTCTCTTTCATCTCATCGTGGAATTTTTGCATTTGTATAGAAATACTGTGTAAATCAGTCTTTCTACACAAAAGAGGAAATATTCTCTATTGTGAGACTCCAAAGCACTTAAGACACTTTTTAATGTCAGAATGTAAAGTCCATGTTGCATTTATCAGGCTTTTTAAAGAATTGGAAATTTTAAATTTTCAAAACTGCGTTGGTATTAAAAACATTTGCCGTTAGAGAATGAAGAAAACAACATAAAGCCCGCCATCTTGTGGCCAGAAATATGCATGAAGCGAGAAACGGGGCTGCAAAGTAGGCATTTAATTTGATTATCTAAGAGCTTTAAATGATAAAGAATATTAGAGCTAGAAGGTTCCTGGGGATTATCTAGTCCATTTTGTATTTTAAAGAAGAGCTGCCTCGGGCCATGACAGTGAAACGAATTAACAATGGCCATACAATTTGCTAAACCCAGGGACTTAAGCAGGACCCAGTCTCAAGATTCCCACTGACCCAGTACTTTTTCTACATAGCCTGCTGTCGGTTTAGGAAAATATCCACAGGGAAATCAAATAGGCTTCTGAGCACATAATGCTAAACAATGGCCCTGATGTTACAATAGCATAGTAAACACTTTTTCAGAATCTCATAGCAACAATATAGAACGTACAGATACAACACGGAGTTTCTTGCCAAACGTATGTAGACATCAGATTAAATCGAGTGCATTTATCTCATATTAATTTAATATGAAATAATTCATATTTGTTATGTGGCTACTAATAAATAAGAATTTTCTAACAGGTCATGGCAGAATAAATCAATTTAACAAGCACACATAAATGCTCATAACATACAAAGCCTAAGTTAAGTGTTGGCAGGTGAAAAATATGAATGAGGCTCAATCTGCCTTCAAAGAACTTTGAGATTGTGTGTGTGTGTGTGTGTGTGTGTACATCAGCATTTAAGTGTATGGAGGACAATATTAGACAACTGCATGAAGGTATATAATAAAACATGAAATAAAAGAAAGTTGGAAGAAATTCTTGAGAAATATTTAGTAATAGAACAATTTCATCTGCTTAGGGGTAATTGGAAAAAATTCCGTGTAATAAATGGCATTTCATTCATTCATTCACTTAAATAATACTTATTGGGGGTCTCTCATGTTCTAGGAATTATGACAGACACTGAGGATAGAGAAGTATAGTCTAATGATCTGACCTTAGAGACCCAAGAAGTATTTCTTTTTTTTTGAGACAGAGTCTTGCTTGCTCTGTCACCCAAGCTGGAGTGCAGTGGTGCGATCTCGGCTCACTGCAACCTCCGCCTCCCGGGTTCAAGCGATTCTCCTGCTTCAGCCTCCCGAGTAGCTGGGATTACAGGTGTGTGCCACCACACCTGGCTAATTTTTTTTGTATTTTTAGTAGAGACAGGTTTCACTATGTTGGTCAGGCTGGTCTTGAACTCCTGACCTTGTGATTGGCCTACCTCGGCCTCCCAAAGTACTGGGATTACAGGCATGAGCCACTACACCTGGCCACAAGAAGTATTTCATTAAGAGTGTCAGATCTTTATTATGTCTCAGCCTATACTCTTTACTCTTTCCGGCAGATTCTCTCACACTGTGTTTTTTAAACAGACTTTATTTTTTAGAACAGCTTAAAGTTCAAAGAAAAATTGAGTGTAAAGTTCAGAGAGTTCTCATATCTACTCCCTGCCCCCACAAACTTCTCCACCAGAATGGTACATTTATTATAATCGATAAACCTAAGTTGACACCTCCTCATCACCCAAAGTCCATAGTTTACATTAGGGTTCACTCTTGGTATTGTACATTCTATGGGTTTGGAAAAATGCATTATGACATGTGTCCACCATTGTAGTAAAATATAGAAAAGTTTTACTGCCCGAAAACTCCTCTATGCTTCACCTATTCATACCTCCCTGCTCCTTGACCCCTGGCAACCACTCATATTTTTACTACATCCATAGTTTTGCCTTTTTTGGAATATATAGCTGGAATCATACAGTGTGGTGCTTTTTCATATCGGCTTCTTTCCCTTGGTAATATACGCTTAAGGTTTCTCCAAATTCTTTCATGACTTTATAGCTCATTTCTTTGTAGTGTTGAATAATATTTCATTGTCTAGACATATCACTGTTTATTTATTCATTCCCCTACTGAAGGACATCTTGGTTGCTTCCAAATTTTCTCAGCGTGAATCAAGTTGCTGTAAACATCTTTGTGCAGACTTTTGTGTGGACACTAATTTTCAACCTATTTGGGTGAATATAAAGGAGCATGATTGCTGGATGGTATGGTAAGAGTATATTTAGTTTTGAAAGAAATTGCCAAAATGTATTCCAAATGGTCTTTTCTATTTTGCATTCCTACCAGCAATAAATGAGAGTTTCTGTTGCTCCACATCCTCACTGGCATTTGGTGTTTTTAGTGTTTGGATTTTGTCATTCTAATAAGTGTGTATGGTATCTCATTCTTGTTTTAGTTTGCAATTCCTTAATGACATATGATGTCGCGCATCTTTTCGTATGCTTATTTGCCATCTGTATATCTTCTTTGGTAAGGTGTCTATTTAGGTCTTTTTCCATTTTTTCATTGGGTTGCTTTCTTGTCGAATTCAGAGTTTTTTGTGTATTTTGGGTAATAGTCCTTTATCAGATATGTCTTTTGCCATTATTTTCTTCCCCTCTGTGGCTTGCCTTGTTCTCTTGAGAAGTGTCTTTCACAGAGCAGAAGTTTTTAATTGTAATGAAGCTCAGCTTATCAATTAGGTTTCTCCTGGTTGAGGCTTTGGTGTTGTATCTAAAAAGTCATTGCCATATCCACAGTCATCTAGATTTTCTCCTATGCTATCTTCTAGGAGCGTTACAGTTTTGCATTTTACACTTAGGTCTATAATCCATGTTTAGTTAATTCCAATACTATTTTAAAATAAACTTTTTACTTTACAATAGTTTTAGATTTCAGAAAACTTGCAAAGAGAGTACCAAGAGCCTTCACATACTCCATTCCCAGTTTCCCCCATTGTTAACATCTTACATTAGCATGGTACATGTGTCATAGCTGATGAGCTAATAATATTGATATATTACCATTAACTCTAGACCATATTCATATTTTTTCAGTGTTTACTGAATGTTTTTTACTGTTTCAGGATCCCATGCAGGATACTACATTTAGCCATTGTGTCTTCTTAGGGTTCCTCTAGACTGTGACAACCCTGTCAAAAATACTATAACAGTGTTTCTGATGACTTTGACAGTTTGGACAGGTTCGTGTGTTTGGTAAGCTGTCCCTCAACTGGGGTTTGTCTCATACCTTTCTCATGATTAGAATGGAATTATGAGTTTTTGTGGGCAAAACTTCAGAGGTAAAGTATCATTTTCATCACGTCAAGAACCCATGTGACCAATATGACTTATTACTGTGTATATTGACCCAGATCACCTGACTAACGTAGTGTTTGCCAGATTTGTCCACTGTAAAGTTACTATTTTATGCTCTTTTCATACTCTAATACTATTTTTATCTGCCCGTTCTTCAGATTCAGTAACATAAAAGGCATAGAAATTGGACTGCTGAAAGCAAAGATCACTTTGATGGGTTGAGAAGGAGGAGGAAATGTACTCATTCATTACTTTTTTCCTACCATATTTATAATTAGAAATATATCTTCCATGCAGACCGTAAATACTTAAGTCAACATGACCAATTCTGTCTTTCCCTGTGGTCAAGCTGCATGACAATCAAACGGTGAATTAATACAGATGGAATTATAATTAGAGAGTTAGATGGTTTCATTATCCAAAATCAGGCTAAGTACGCTAATGCCTCTATTTCAGAGTCATGAATGATGCTGCACTTGTGACCAGGGTATGAGAAATGCAGTGGCCACAACTTCCAATTACCCACGACTACATTAGAGGAGACAGTGCCCTAGACCAGGACTGCACATTGGAAATACCAGGAGCCCTTTCTCACACCCACAGGTTGTGATGCAGTTGGTCTGGGGTAGAGTCAGACCACTGGGATATTCAAGAACTCCCCAGATTATATTGATAAAGAATTACTGTGATCCTGTAGTTACCTAATAGTTAAGACTCTCTTCCCTCTGGAAAATGCGTTAATTGGTACTGCCAATCATTTTTTTTTTTTTTTTTTTTTTTTTGAAACAGAGTTTCACCCTTGTTGTCCAGGCTGGAGTACAATGGCGTGAACTCAGCTCACTGCAACCTCCACCTCGTAGGTTCAAGCAATTCTCCTGCTTCAGCCTCCCAAGTAGCTGGGATTACAGGCACCCACTACCACGCCCAGCTAATTTTTTTTTTTTTTTTTTTTTTTTTTAGTAGAGACGGGGTTTCATCATTTTAGCCAGGCTGGTCTCGAGTCCCTGACCTCGGGTGATCCACCCGCCTCGGCCTCCCAAAGTGCTGGGATTACAGGCGTGAGCCACCGCACCTGGCAGTACTGCCAATCTTTGTTATGCTCCTTTTTCTCTGCTTGGTTGGCTCACCAGTCACTTGATACAGTCTTTAGATTTGTTAAGAGCACATGGCAAGGTTGATCCTGCATGACGGCTGTAGGAGCTGCCCTCTCTTCTTTAAGGGCTTTTGTATTTTATACTCACTGTTTTTAAATGGAGAAATCTAATTCCCTAATATCCCTGGGTAAAGAAGATATTATTCCACCCAAGAACTCACATTTAAAATGTATTTTGATATATTTTAATTAATGTTTAAAGTAAAAAAAATTACATAATCATATATCTCTTTCAATGCATTTTGATTTGTTGCCATTTTATTTTACTCACTGGAAGAACCCAAGTTCCTCACATGTGAGAATCATGTTTAACATATTCAAACTGCCCTACAATATGTGTGGAATATTAAGATGCTTTTTGATGATGACTCTACTTACCTTTATAGCTATCATCCTTAGCTCCTTTCTTTTTTCAGAGCCAAAATTTTTGAAAGACTTGGAGACAAGTCTGTATTTATTTCTCACTCCACTGCTGCCTGGATTTTCACTCCCAGCCCACTACTGAAACTGCTTTTATAAGATAACCAATGACGATCTGGTAACTAAATCCACTGGATACTTATTAATTTTACTTGAAATCTCTGCAGCTTTGATCTTTCCTTCCTTCTTAACATACTGTCCTCTCTCTGTTTTTCTCTTAATTCTCCACCCTTTCACTTTAAGGCTC
The DNA here is from genome assembly GCF_028878055.3 of Symphalangus syndactylus. Taxonomy (NCBI): domain Eukaryota; kingdom Metazoa; phylum Chordata; class Mammalia; order Primates; family Hylobatidae; genus Symphalangus; species Symphalangus syndactylus. The sequence continues at coordinate 107,103,352 of NC_072424.2, forward strand.
TTCCTCTCATCATCCCTTCAAAGTTGGTGTTCCTTGGGGACTAAGCCTCAGTCCATGTTTCCCCTCACTGTATAACTCTTTCTTTGGTCTTCAATTGCCATGTATAAGCTATTAATTCATAAATCTGTATTTTCAAGGCTGACTTCATTCTCGTTCTTTGGCCCTATATGCCTTACTATGGATTGGACATCTCAAACTAAACTCATCATTTCCTCTTAAAGCCCATTATTTCTCCTGTTTAGACCATCTCAGTGTTTTATCCTCCAATATATGCCCAGTCTCCCAAAGAGAAATTAGCAGGTTGCCCTTCACTCTACTCCCTCTTTCACCCTTCATCAAATTCAGTTTCCTTCTATGGTGGCTCTCTGTAAGACTTATCCAACTATAACCAGTTGTCATTTATATGGCAGAGTGAACATTCTAAATTACAGATCCTATCATGTCATTCTCTTCCTTAAATTGTACTATGGCTTTCCACTTTTATCGGGATGACATACAGTGCTCTCCCACCATGATCTAATCTCTGCTTCTCTCTCATCTCTCCCCACTACTCATAGTCTGGTCATCTGGACCCCTATGGATTGAGGGTATAAGCCAGAAACCTATAAATTTTCTTTGGTGCCTCTTTCTTCCTCATGATGCTCCTGCTTATCCAATTCATTACCACACACTGGGCTTCCACTTGTGTGTATGGCATTCATCTCTACTACCCCACTCTCATCCAATCTCATATTGTGTAGTTTGGGATTACCACATTTGTTTTTTAGCTGGTCTCTCTGCTTTTACTCTTGTTCTCCTGCAAATCTGTTCTCCGTAATGTAGCCAGAATGAATGTTTGCTATTCCAAATGTGAATACGTCATCACAGTGCTTACAAACTCTTCCCCTGACTTCCCTTAGGCTCGTAGGATAAAGACCAAAATTCTCCCCTTGGCCACATCTCCCACCACTTGTGCCCCTGGCCATCTGCACTCCAGCCATACTGTCCGCCAGCCACTTTGTCCCACCACAAAGCATTGCCACACATTTCTTTATTTTGCCTTAAAGGTAATCTACCTCTCCCTACATTTTGTTAATTTCTGTTAACTCCAATTTACCTTTCAAATCTCAGCTCGTGAAAGCTCTCTGTGCCATCGCAGGGGTTCCAAGATTCCTCCTGTGCTTATCTTATACCACTATTTTTCCTCTAGTTTGTAGTTATAAATTTATCTACATGATCATTTGACAAATAAGTATCTAGTCCACCAGACTATGGACTCCAAATGGGCAAGAAACCTTTTTGTTTCTTATCAGAGTATCACCAATATTATATACATGATAGGTGTTGAGTCAATATTTGTTTAATTAATTGTGAATAATTTTAAAAGCATTTGAACAACAAGATGAAATGTAGACAAACCCAAAATAAACATTGATTTTGCATTCTTTAAAATGCATTAAAATCAGGCATATACTTATAATTATATTGTTGAATATTTTGTTTTCATTGATAAACACCTCTTAACTGTTTATATTCTGTAAGGGGAGAATGCTCTGTAGTAGATTGAACTGTATAAAATATTAAAATTTAGTTTCACTTATATTTTATTGCCTATTGAATATCAAATTTAATGAAAATGAAGCATTTCCAAAAGCATTTTAAATGATTTAAGTGCCAATATTATGTTTACAAGATTTTATTTATAGTTTTTAAAAGATTTCAACTGCTAACAGTCTTATTTCTCCTTTTATATTTTTAAAAGATATATAATATAAAACAAGTCATATCTTTTTGGTTTGGAACTTTTAAAATTGGCACGTGAAATACTTAGGAAGAAATTCCACATGAAACTGGCTCATTGTCATTCCACGGGGTCAGCTGGTTGCTCCTTCTTTCCTTGTGTGTTGTTGGTCCTTACGGCTTGCCTGATGAGTGCTTCACTACCACTTAGACATATGGAGCTGGTAATATTGGAAGATGACCCTTGAGAGTATCATATAAATGATTTGATCTGAAATTTAATTTTAGCAGGAAACCATATGAGTCCTCAAATGCAAAGGTGGACGGTATCTAAGCAATGTTATCTATTCAGTAGTTAAGTTTGCTCCATTAGATTCTAGTTTTAACATAAAGAAGGCAGAAAATGAAACACGCTGGTAATATCCAACCAAGAAAATTATGTGCAGATTTTAAGAGGTGCAGTAAGAACTGCTTGAGCTAAAGCGGGAAAGTAACAGCTACATTGTTCAGAAGTAAATTAATGTATGCCTAATGGTAATGCATGCTGCCTAGATATAAATACTCTAAAAAACAAAACAAGAAAAAATAGAAAAAGAAATGGGAAAAAAAAACCTAGTTGAGTGAATGTCAACATAAAAAAAAGGTAATCAAAGGCAAGAGAGATACAAGATACTGTGTAAGGCATCATTTACAAAGGAACACTGTAAAGATTGCAGAATAGAGGTAAGAGGATGTTAACATAAGAAAATCCAAGGTAGAGAATGAAAGGAAGATTGTACAACATATTAGGATAAATGAGAAGTTATTTGTCAACTACTCAAAGGACAAGATAATAGTGAATAAGAAGAAGGATGACTGAGAGATGGAGATGGTAATTTAATAAAACACAGAAAGAGCCAAACTGAATCAGACAGATAGTTCCTATCATGTAGTATTTAGCATTCATTCATAACATTATCAATAGCCTGTCCTGGATGAGACTGATTTTTGTGAATTTTGCTTGGACAGTGATCATACTGTCTATCACCACTACCCATTGGTGATAGTGCATTTGTCATAGGCTTCTTTATGAAGTCTCTCGTGAGTATTTTTGACAAGGGTGACTCTTCAACTTAATTACTGTGTAATGAGACGTGATTTTTAAAAATATATCTAGATGATGTTCTGATATTATTTTGAGATGCATTAATTCACTGAAAGCCAACGTTTATGTACTTAAAGTATACATTAACTGGAGCAGTGTCCTCTCCTCACCTAGAATACTTCAGTTTTTCATGTATTTTACTACTCTTTCTGGATGTTAGCCAAACACAAAATAGTGTTGGGTACAAACAAAATATAAGTCTGTGAGACAAAAAAAAAAGCGTATTTCATCTCCAATTCCCTGTACATGTAAGTTCAGATAAGTTACTTAACCTCCTCATACCTTCCTTTTCACCTGTGTAAAAAGAGGGATGATGCCTTCTATATATCTCTAAATTCAGGAAGAGTAAATGAGACACACAAGAGTGCTGTAAGCCTTTGCAAACATGTATATAAATTTGACATAACTATTCACAATAGCAAAGACATGGAATCAACCTAAGTGCCCATCAATGATAGACTGGCTAAAGAAAATGTGGTACATATACACCATGGAATATTATGCAGGCATAAAAAAGAATGAGTTCATGTCCTTTGCAGGGACGTGGATGGAGCTGGAGGACATTACCCTCAGCAAGCTAATATAGGAACAGAAAATCAAATACTGCATGTCCCACTTATAAATGGGAGTTAAATGATGAGAACACATAGACATGTAGAAGGGAACAACGTACACTGGGGCCTACCAGAGGGCGGAGGGTGGGCAGGATGAGAGGATGGAGAGGATCAGGAAGAATAACTTATGGGCACTGGGCTTAATACCTGGGTGATGAAATAATCTGTGCAACAAACCCCATTACGCACATTTACCTGTGTAACAAATCTGCACATCCTGCACATGTACCCCTGAACTTAAAAGTTAAAAAATATAAAAAATACAAGTTATTCTGAGGTACAGCTGAGCCTGACTGTGTGTAACTCATCTTTCAGCATGCTAACCCACATTAAGTCGATGCTTTTGGTGCCAGGAACCTCACATCTCCTCTTTTGGAATGTAGCCTAGAGAGGAAGCTCTTCTTCTGTGTTTAGAGGGAAGGTATCTCCTTCAGTAAGCACTGTACTGGCCCTGAAGAGTCTTCCTACCCTACTTCCACTCCCACCCCACCAGCGTGGAACTTGGTGTGTATTCAAAGGCCCAGTTTGAATTACTGTGAGGCCAGTGGCTAGGAAGCAGTGTAGTTGGGACTGGAGATTCTCATGCCTGGCTCTCCTCCCAAGCTTCAGCTGTAGCTCTTGAGCAGCAGCTTCCTCTGAGCTTCTAAAAAATGCCCAGAAAACTGTCCAGCCAGCCACATTTGCTGGCAAGCGTAGCACCAGGCATATGGTCAGTTTGAGTGCTATTAGATAGGCTTTAGAACTTCCAAGGATCGTTGGTTTGATTGTCATTGTATCCGCCAATCACCCAATGTCTTTGACCCATGACAATTTGCCAGACACTATGCCTGGCACTCTGAGGAATAAAAAGAGTAAGACAGAGCCCTAGACTTTTCTAATCTATCTATCTAATGGAGATATGGCAAAGCACCTAACAAAGTTACTACCCATTAGAGTTGTGAATAGTGGTAATAATAATTATTTTTGAAAATCTAAGAAAAGAGAGCATGTGCTAGAATAGATAAGAAGGGCTTCACTGAGAAGATGGAGTTGGAATTGAATCTCGAAGGCTGGATTTATTTTGGATAAGTAGAGAAGAGTTAAGAAGCAAAAGTATGAACAAAATCTTTTTTTGAGAATGTTCCAAAAGAAAGTAGACAAGAAGAATGGTAATAAGGTTGGCAAGATTGGTTAGGAAAATTGTTGTTTAGTCCTGTATATAACAACGTTAGAGAATATTTACTATAAGTTAGGCATCATACTACGAGCTGGATATAATATGATGAACAAAACAGACCAAGTTCTCACCCCCTTAGAGCTTACCTTTCAGTTGGAGAGGTTGTCGATAAATAGGTGAGCCAATTACTAAGTAATTCTGAAATCCATGGTGCTATGAAGGAAAAGTCCTGCTGCAGGAAGTGTGGGTCTCAGTGCTAATTTTTTGAACTTCTTTTTTATCATGGAGTTTGTAGGATTCTTGACAATTTAGTATTGAAGTAATCATATAATTAATACTAAGAATAAAATGCATGTGAGTGATGACTCTTACACATTACTATGTAAATGAAATAACCTGTACAACAGATTATAAGCCAGAGGAAGTTAAGACAATGAATACGATCTTGATCATTCAGAATTTAAAAGAGACAGTGTATGATATATATTTACTTTTTAAAATTTAGACACTTTGAGTTATTAATAAGAATTGGTCCACTTGGTGTGAAATTATGATCTTTTGGTAATACAGAAAATATATTGATGAAGCAAAAGAATATATTTTAAGTTCAAATTATAATGTACGTTTTCTGTATCATAAGAGACACTGGTGGTATTGATACATTAATCCTTAAGGTAAGATATTAGAAGATGACCGAAATATAGATCAAATTCCTTATTATGGTGTTCGGTAATATGTGAAAGTAGGAGTGGTACCATAAAGTTCAGTCAAGTCTAGACTAGAAAAATATCCAAAGCAGTTTAGACTACCTTTTTTTTTTTTTTTTTTTTTTTTTTTTTTTGAGACAGAGGTTCGCCCTGTCGCCAGGCTGGAGTGCAGTGGCGTGATCTCGGCTCACTGCCAAGCTGTTGACCTTAGTTAGTGATTCAAAAGTAACATTTAAATAATTAGGTATGAGTATGTGTGTGTGTATGTGAATGTGTTTATGTATATGTGTCTGTGTGTAAAAATTTATTTGACCTATCAGACCTTTGAGTGCAAACATGTGCAGGAAACCAAGTTTAAGGAAATTAATGGAACATAATTACAACACTCACCACAAAAGCAAGGATTTGAGTAACCTAGGGATTGGATGCACAGTTTATCCCAAAAAATTTTTTAAATCTAAAAGTGAAAATAATTCCATTATTAATATTTTAGAAGAATAAATCCAGAGCATTATAATACATTAGTTAATACTCTCCAAATTATTGTGTGTATGTACTGCAAATTATACAGAAAAAAATTTTAGTTTTCCAATGGATTCTTATCCTTTCATCCTTTCATTTGTGATGTTAACACTTGCAGGTTGAGAAGTTAGATGATAATAGTTGGACTTTATATTCCTTCATTTGTGCAAAACCTTGAAAACTTTCATAAATTAAACCTCTTGCTGCCCTTGGAAAATCACAAAAGGCAGTACAATTTCTCTAGCGTCTTTTACCATGTTCTGTGCTGGCCAGACATTTAGTTCCATTTAAAATCCACTTACGTGTATTTTAAATATTAATTCTCTGGCCATGCCTAGTACGCAAGCACTCTGGTACAAGATTCTAGAGTATTAATATGCTGCCAACTTGGACCTTGTTCAAAATTATATTGAGACAGTTGGTGATTCTCTAATTCATTATCTGTAGTTAGACTATCTGTATCTTTTTAGTAAAAGAGAAGAAGGCTTCTATATTAGCATATGCAACACATAGAAAAATGAAGTGTAAACCTTTCACGGTACTCTAAACCTTGTAATTTTTAAAGAAACAATGTTCTACACACGCCATTTTTGTTTGACTAAATATGGTACATTTTAACCGTGAACACACTGAATGCATTCCAGTGTGTCAAATGATATTTTAAATGTGAATAGAGGTGAATGTGCCTGAGAATACTTTTTGGGAGGTGGGGCTGTTTTGGGGTTCTGTTTTACTTTGCTGACAGTGCTGCATGATTCTGTGATTAACAAGCATATTTCTGGTGCTATCATATGGAAAAAGTTAGCATTTATTCTCCCTTAACATTTTATTGGCATCTTTGATGTGTTATAAAACAGGCATTTACTACTGAGTAGCTAAGCATTTCCCCCTCTTTGTTTCTTTAATTAACGTATTGATCTAAAACAAATCTATAGGATCAAGCTTATTGAAGTAGACAGCCTGTTCGTCTCTCAAGAGACCACTGCTGCACTCCACACGCTTTTTCAGTAAATAAAATATGGACAAAACTGCAACATGTGGAGGCTGAAGATTCCATTAAGGACTTTTGGCAACTGTACCTTAAAGATATTTCAAAAAATAATTGTGCTTTATTGCTTCTTCTGTGCCATAGCATATAATGAGGGTTTTTTAAAAGACCAAATACAGCTCTCTGATTTCCATTTAATGGAAAAAGTAATAAAGTTTAATTGTATACTTGAGCATGGGGCATCATTTCCAATACATCTGATCAATAATTCATCGATTGCCGTTGGCTCAAAGTAATATTTGAAAGAAAATGCAGCCAGTGGGAGCTTATCTAGCTGTAGCTTCATCATCTCTATTAATTATGCTTTTCCCGAATTTGGATCATTAGGCTACCAAAGTGACAGCAGATGGTGAGCAGACCGGACAGGATGCTGAGAGGACCAACACAAGAGCAAAGTCCCTGGGAGAATTCATTAAGGAGCTTGCCCAGGATGCAGAAGGTATTAGAAAGAATCACATTTTAATCATCATTTCTCCCAACAGAAAAATACAGAAAGGGATGACACAGGACTGGAATTTCTCTAGTTATAAGTGACATCTGTAAAATCAAAGGTTGAGTTTCAAAAAGTAGTGTGGTTAAGATATTCAAGGGTATTATCTGCTGAGAACCTGTGACCTACAGTGTTAAATTAGCAACAATAGTCAGTGAATTAGTGACAATGAAGGCAGAATAGCAGAAAATTCTTGAAACGTGGCTATTATAATTACATAAGAATAGGCAACTTTTGTTTTGTTATTGTTTTTTTTTTTTTATTTGAAAGTATTTAAAGTATTTTTCATTTTCAAGCAAGCTAATGTCATCATTTCACTTGATACATTAAAGCAGCACTTTAGTTTCTCAAAATGGCTTTTCAAATACTGGGGACTGGTTTTTTTGTTTGTTTTTTTGTTTGTTTTTTGAGACAGAGTCTCGCTCTGTCACCCAGGCTGGAGTGCAGTAGCACAATCTCGGCTCACTGCAAGCTCCGCCTCCCGGGTTCACGCCATTCTCCTGCCTCAGCCTCCCGAGTAGCTGGGACTACAGGCGCCCGCCACCACGCTCGGCTAATTTTTGTATTTTTAGTAGAGACAGAGTTTCACCGTGTTAACCAGGATGGTCTCAATCTCCTGACCTCGTGATCCGCCCGCCTCGGCCTCCCAAAGTGCTGGGATTACAGGCGTGAGCCACTGCGCCCGGCCTGGGGACTGGTTTTTAATGAACATCTGTTGCTTGGGATTTGGATGTGCTACTTTATGAGAAGCTCTGGTGCATTTAGCTCACAATTCTCTAGGAGTTAGTTCTTGCCGTCTACTAACATGAGTGAGAAAGTGGAAGCCATTTTTTGGCAAAAGCCCAAATTAAGAAACTCAAAGAATACAGATAATGCCCCTCTGCACTCGCCCCCCCCCCAAAAAAACCTAGTCCTTAAATATCTGTTAAAATATAATAAACATGCATGCATGTTTAGAAATTGGGAAAAATGCTTTTTGTTGTTTTTTGCTTGAAGCAGTAAAACATTTTTCTTGCTCTGCAATATTATGCATTTTAGATACTTTGCTTCATAATCTAGCCAAATACATAAGGATGTGAGATCAACTTCAAGGCAGATTCTGACTGATAATTCTTAGGCATCACCGGCCAAGAAGAGACAAACTCCCCAATATTCACCACTGCAAGAAGCAACAGGGTTTTAATTTGAGAGCTAATTTGAGGCAAAGGTGTGACGTTCTGAAACGGAAATTATTTCTGCCAGAAAAATCTCAGTTAATTCATTGTGGTTTATCCTCTTCTAGAAGAAGCTGTTGTACTTTCCCTAGTATTATTTTCCATTAATGCTACTTGAAGTGCCCCCCTCCAACCCAAAACAACAGCAACAACAAATTCCACTGCAGGTAGAGCATCTTCACTCTGAGCGGATCCCCAAAGGCCCTAGTCAATGCTCCAGGAACTTTCCTTTTCTTTCCATTGACATTTCAAACACCCAACACCCAGCAGCCCATCCTGGGGACTCATTTTCAATTTGTTTCGATCAAACACTGGTATGAGAATAAATGCTAGCATATGTTTTAATAGATCCTATTATCAACACTGCTTACTTTATTCTCTGCATTGAACCTTCCATCTCCCACCAAAGAGAGATGCTTACTCATGGTTACCTCTTTGGTCAATATGAATATTTGCTTCTTCTGGGTGCCTAGGGCCTCTAGGTACTATTTGTACAATTTGTGGACCAACAGGGGGCAGACTGGAGATGAGATGTATCCCAGGCTTGCTCACCACCCCAAATCCCAAGTCTATACACCAGAGAAAGGATTACCCATCACCAAAGGTGTCTCTCATTCCCTAAATTATGCATAGATCAGGTGGTCTGATTGTGTCTGTCCAGATAGGGCACCCTTTTCTAATTTATGTGAAGTGCCATGTGGGATAGCTATACTTTAGGGAAATAAGAACACTACTCACTTTTGCCTGCAGGCACTATTTGGTAGAATTAATTCAACTGTTAAAATTGAATGAAAGTTCAAATTTAAATTGTACCAGAGCAACACTAAATGTTCATTGAGATGTAATACAAAGCTTGGCAGTTTAACGGAGAAAAAAAGAGAAGGTGGGGGAAGGAAGGGAGGGGAGGCAAGGAAGGGAGGGGAGGGAAGGAAAGGAGAGGAGGGAGGAAAAAGGAAAGAAGGAAGGAAGGAAGGGAGGGAGGGAGGGAGTGGGGAGAGGGAAGGAAGGGAGGGGAGGGAGGAAAAAGGAAGGAAGGGAGGGGAGGGAAGGGAGGGAGGAAAAAGGAAGGAAGGAAGAAAGAAAGGAAGGGAGGGTGGGTAAGGGAGGGAGGGGGAAGGAAAGGAGGAAAGGAGGAAGAGAGGGATGAAGGGAGAAAGGAAGGAAGGAAGGGGAAGGAAGGAGGAAGGAAGGAAGTGAGGGAAGGAGGGAAGAAGGGAGGGAGGGAAGGAGGGAGGGTGGAAGGAAGGAAGGAAGAAAAAGGAAGGAGGGAGAGAGGGAGGAAGGAAGGAAGGAAATGGAAGGAAAGAAGGAACAGCGGGAGGAAGGGGGAAGGGAGAGAGGAAAGAAGGAAGGGAAAGGAGGGAGGAAGGAAGAAAGGAAATGGAAAGAAGGAAGGAAAGAGGAAGGGAGGTGGGAAAGAAGGAAGGGAAAGGAGGGAGGGAGGAAGAAAAGAAGAAAAGGGAAGGAAGGAAGGAAGGTAGGAAGGAAGGAAGGGGAAATAAGAAAGGGAGGGAGGGAAGGAAGGACTCACCAAAGGCTTTAAAGTAGGTTATACTACATATCCACACCTCTTTTTTTCTCTCTCTAAACTATAATAATGAAGGATAACCATCAGTTCTGTTACGTTTTTGTTAGTTGTAATAAATTGCTGTAGGAAAAGTAAATGCTTCAGGCTGACATTTATCTATTTCAGCTTTATGTTTGGATAGATGTACTATTCATCCTATCTTTCATTATGAGTCATGGCCTCTTTATAGATAATCAACTTCTATTCATCTAAGGCATTCTTATCTCACTATAATTTTATAATATATACCATGCTATGACTCCTGATTAGTTCATAAATAAACTTTTATTCCACACATTATTAGAATTAATGAGTGGACATAGGTAAACCCATTAGTCTTTATTTCCTGACATACAATAGGACTTAATCAATGATAGACACCTTTCCTTCCTGTTTCTCAGATCAGAGTATCACTTTCTATTCTTAATAAATTTACCCATCAGAGGATTTTTTTTTCAGACTTAGTATGAAAACAGTTTTGCTTCTCCTGAGGAATTTTTACTTATATTTATAGATACTGTATACCTCTTAAGAATCCTATTTGTATTCCCTGCTATGCGTAGGCTACCAAGATGCTTAGTAGTGGACTTAGGGTGCACTACATTGAATGTTATGGCATGGTTTTCTGTCTACTAATTCTTTCCCTAATTTACACAATTTTTTTTTTACCTGTAGCACTGTTTCCTTTTATTTTAATTTTATTTGATATTAGGATTTTTAAAAATTACCTAAATCCTCCTTTGAATTAAGTTGGAAATAAATAAGTAAATTCCAAAGATATATCTTTTACAATCATTTTCAATACTTTGGGAAAGAAAATATATTGAAGTGATAGTGCATACTTTTGAATAAGAGATGAAAATCACATTCATCTTTAAGAATGCTCAGAGAAGTTCCAAATCCTATATATACATAGGATCTGGAACTATATATGTATATAAACATAAAAATGTATGTTTATGTATGTCTATAAAGAGTGAAACGAACTTCTATTAAAATGATGCTTCCTTTCCTTTTTTGGTGGGGGGGATTTCTAAGAAAATCATATTGCCTAGCATGTGATAGATGCCTATGAGAGAAATGGAAAATGACAGCATTTTTAAATTTAACTTTCAGTAAAAAAAAAAAAAATGGAAATAAAAATTAAACTACAGTTCACCATACAAAAAGAACGTTAAATGAGGGTAAGTAAAGCGCAGTGAAATAATCTGGAAAATAACTATAAAACTTTAAAACACTAATAATAAATAAATGTTATCCAAATTAACCTGACAAGTTTTAATGGGCCGTATGTAATTTATCTGTGTCCCAGTGAGGCCATATTTTTCTCCAAAACCCATGTCTAAAATTTATTTTTCATAATGAAGATAAAGTAGCACACATACCAAAAACCCATTTGAAAGATGCTATCATTTAATCCAAAAAGATACTGAAGGCCCGTGTCCGTTTTGGGGAGCTTGTATTTTTTTTACATAACATGGGTTGCAACAAAAAGCTGGCCATGGAATAGCAGTTTATTCCATAAGCAGCCAATATATTTGCTAAAATGTTTGTTCTTTTGGTCCTAATCACATTGCAATCTTCTGGGACTATTTCAATAACAGTAATTGCAACAACTGATAATATCCAACTGGAAAAAAAAAAAACAGCCTCATGACTGAACTGCAGTGATGTCCTATAGAAACTTTATGGGGTATGTGTTATATGTTTTGATGTTTTTCTTTTTTTTTCTCATGTTTTTATTTTCCTTTATACTTTAAGTTCTGGGATGCATGTGCAGAATGTTCAGGTTTGTTACATAGGTATACCTGTGCCATGGTGGTTTGCTGCACCTATCAACCCATCAAAAGAACACATTTATGCAGCCAACATACATATTGAAAAGCTCATCATCACTGATCATTAGAGAAATGCAAGTCAAAACCACAATGAGATAACATATGACACTAGTCAGAATGGCAATTATTAAAAAGTCGGAAAACAATAGATGCTGGCGAGGCTGTGGAGAAATAGGAACACTTTTACACTGTTGGTGGGAATGCAAATTAGTTTAACCATTGTGGAAGACAGTGTGGCGATTCCTCAAGAATCCAGAACCAGAAATACCATTTGACTCAGCAACCCCATAGCTGGGTATATACCCAAAAGAATATAAATCATTCTACTATAAAGACACATGCACATGTATGTTTATTGCAGCACTATTTATGCAAAGAGATGGAACCAACCCAAATGCCCATCAGTGATAGATTGGGTAAAGAAAATGTGGTACATATACACCATGGAATACTATGTAACCATAAAAAAGAATGATATCATGTCCTTTGCAGGGATATGGATGAAGCTGAAAGCTTCAGCATCCTCAGCAAACTAACCCGGGAATGGAAACCCAAACACCACATATTCTCACTCATAAGTGGGAGTTGAACAGTGAGAACACATGGACAGGGAGGGGAACAACACACACTGGAGTCTATTGGGGGTTGTGGGGAGAGGAAAAGGAAAGCATTAGGACAAATAGTTAATGCATGAGGGGCTTAAAACCTAGATGATGGGCTGGGCGTGGTGACTCACTCCTGTAATCCCAGCACTTTGAGAGGCCGAGGCGGTCAGATCACCTGAGGTCAGGCGTTCAAGACCAGCCTGGCCAACATGGCAAAACCCCATCTCTACTAAAAATACAAAAATCAGCTGGGCACAGTGGCATGCGCTGTAATTCAGCTACTCAGGAGGCTGAGACAGTAGAATCACTTGAACCCAGGAGGTGAGGTCGCAGTGAGCAGAAATCGTGCCACTGCACTCCAGCCTGGGCGACAGAGCAAGACTCCATCTCAAAAAAAACAAAAAAACAAAAAACTGGTTGACGGGTTGGTAGGTGCAGCAAACCACCATGGCATATGTATACCTATGTAACAAAGCCTGCTTTCTTAATACGTGATCATTTTGCTAAAGCCATTTTTGTGCACCTTAATGATTTCTTCTACTTGTTTACAAATGGTTTTAATTTAAAGAAATTATGTATGTCATCCAAAAGATACAGCCATATTTGCCTTTTCCCTTTCTCTATCTGATGTCATTCTTTTTCCACCAGATTCTTCTCTGTAGAAGTTTAGCTTTGAGACTAGAGCACAAGAGAAATAGTGAGACTCTGTCTCTCATTTTTCCCTTCCTCTATACTGCCCAGGCCCAGAACCTAAATTAGATCAAATTTCAAAAAATATCTCTTATGAAAGCTGATTTATACACACACACACCCACACATATTTATTTAACAAAGAAAAAACATACAGCTTTAGCAGGTTGGGAAGTGTCATTTTTTTAATATCATCTTCATTTTAAAAAGTGAGTACAAATTATATCAGTAGTTACTTACATGCTACAATTGGTTAAAGTCAACTATACAGATAGCATGCACTCAGACTAACGGATGAGATAGTACCATAGGTAGAGCCAAATCTGCTACTGCTTTCTTGAAATCTAAGAAGCAGAACGCTTCTTACATTTAATCATTGGTACTCTGGAAGCCTTCCCGCCTAGTTTGCTGGACCAGGGAACTTTCAAACTAATCAGCCTATGGTTACTGTGGTTCCGTAACAAAATTGAGACACAGCCTAGGTGACGTATCTTACTGACAATAGTGGCGAAATCTTGGGAGGGTTCTTTGACATATGTTAAGGTATAACTGTTAGGCAGTGGATCAAGAAAGAGCCACCCTCACTAACTTCTAGGAATACAGCACCTGACAATAACTTCTACCACAGGGCTAGGAATGGCCATATTTGTTCTTCAAGACATGTGATTCAAATATTTCTGCTAATTAAACCATGGCTATCTTAGCCCATTTGGGTTGCTATAATGGAAATATCGTAGATTTTATGCCTTATAAGCAACTGAAATGCATTTCTCATTTCTGAAGGCTGAGAGGTCCAAGATCAACGTGCTGGCTGGTTTGGTGCCTGGTAAGGAGCTGCTTACTGGTTCAGAGATGGCTGTCTCCTTGTTATAGTTTCATATGGTAGAAAGGGCAAGGGAGTTATCTGGCATCCCTTTTATAAGAGCACTAATTTCATTCTCGTCCTTATGACGTAATCGCCTCTCAAAGGCTCTGTATTAATCTCTTCTCACACTGCTATAAAGAACTACCTGAGACTGGGTAACTTATGAAGAAAAGACGTATAATTGACCACAGTTCTGCAAGCTTAACAAGAAGCATGACTAGGAGGCCTCAGGAAATTTACAATCATGGCAGAAGGCAAAGGGGAAGCAAGGACCTTCTTCACATAGTGGCAGGAAAGAGAGAGAATGAAGGGAGAAGTGCCACACACCTTCGAACAACCAGATCTTGTGAGAATTCACTCACTGTCACAAGAACAGCAAGGGGGGAGGTTTGCTCCCATGATTCAGTCAACCCCCACCAGGCCCCTCCCTCAACATGTGGGTATTACAACTTGAGATGAGATTTGAGGTGGTGGGGGGGACACAGAGAAAAACCATATCAGGCTCTGCCTCCAAATACCATCACATTGGGAATTAGATTTCAACATATGAATTTGAGGAGAACATAAACATTCAATCTACAGCATTGGCTCTCAGGGTTAAAGTATTGACTACAGGAACTTTTAAACCAAAGACATATATAATGAAAAAAGAATTATAAAGATGCATTGTGGAAAGGGTGTATTAGACATTGAAACTCAATTCTTTCTGCTCTCCCAGTGTTTCTCAAGCTCTAGGGTACATCAGAAGCTCTGAGAAGGCTTGTTAAAGCCCAGATTACTGGTCCTCACCCCCAGAATTTCTGAGTCTGTAGGTTTGTGGCAGGGCCTGAGAATCTGCATTTCTAATGGGCTCCAAGGTGGTGATGCTGCCGCTGCTTATTGGGGACCACATTTTAGAACCGCTGTGCTGACCCACCTTCTCACATACCCCTCTGCCTGCTCTGCTTGTCCTGACTATGTACACCTGTTTCAGGAGCTCTGCCCAGTCCAAAACTCTCTCCAAGAATAGAAATTAATTTTCAGGAATCTCTATGTCATAAGGAGATCTTCAAATACACCCTTGAATGGTAGAAAATGCCTCTTGGCCAACCCAGACCCCTTATTCTAGGAGTTTTCAAAGGTGATATTATAGAAATAAGTATTCAGCTGACAAAAGAGTTTGAGAAAACATCTCTCTTAAACTCACCAAAAAAATGTCCTATAGAACGCACTCCAGGAAACTTTAGTCTAAAACTAATAATATAACTGTGTAAATGTTTCAATTCACCATTTTAAACTTTTATTTCACGTAGAATTCTTTTTTCAAATGAAATCCTGCCCAGAACATCAGCCTATAAAGCAGATTCTTGGCAGAATAGACATCATTTGTAGAAAACCTGAAGCACCTGGAGAATCCTACGATTCCAAGGGGCACAGTTTGAAACCCCATTTAATGCATAATAAACACAGACCCTTGTGAAGGATGCTATTGCTGGAAGGTGTCGTTGAAGCCTAATTTATAACCCTTCTCCTAGAAGGGTTATAAGCCTAGACCAGTGCTTCTTTCTTCACTCCTTTAAAAAATGAACACAGGAGAACTATGTGGAAATACAAGGGCAGGTTCATTTTCAGAGATCTCATCACTGAGTGTATTTCCACACTTAGTATTTTTAAACTGACTGATAGCCACTGCTATGACCATCTTATCAGCAATGCAGAGCTTGTGTTTCCAGCCTCCAAGTGTTATGCTACAGGTCACTGTTTTTTTTTAAACTCTTACCTGAATATGCTTCGACCTACTTCTTTATTTGTAATTCTTTCTTTCTTTTGAGGTTAGAAACACCATGCTTTAATTGCTGTAACCCCCAAAAGGAATATAATATTGAGAAACATATTATATTTCCCTGTTTGTTACTGATTGTTGTCTTAACTGCCTCTGTGTTTCCCAGCAGGAACACTCACGGCAAAATACTCTTCATCTGGAGATGCTGGTGCCCAGCAGATGCTGAATACCATATTTTCATGTGGCATTTTTGCTTACTAATTTACAAAATTTGTTTTACCCCCTGCAGCTGTAAATGAAAAAGCTATAAAACTAAATGAAACCCTAGGAACTCGAGACGAGGTCTTTGAGAGAAATTTGGAAGGGCTTCAGAAAGAGATTGACCAGATGATTAAAGAACTGAGGAGGAAAAATCTAGAGACACAAAAGGAAATTGCTGAAGATGAGTTGGTGTGAGTAGATGAGTTATTACTTTTTCATTTGACAAACAAGATTTCCAGATAATTTACAGTTTTCTAAATTTTTATCACACATATAAGTAAAAGATGCTTTGTTTTTCCAACCTGGAGATATTTGCTGTGTTATCTATCCTCTATCTATCTATCTATTTATCTATCTATCTACCATCTATTATTTATTCATTTACTTACTTAATTGTACTTTACCATTGTTCCAAAATGAATCAAAAGCATATTCTTGCCTACATATAATCAAGTAAATGATCTTTTCTGGTGCTGCTCCTTCTATAATTAGGCAAATGAGTTTGTTTTGTTAATCACCTGCATTAGGGACTTTTGGACTATCAGTTGATTTTTGTTTTAATAAAAATACCTTTGGATAAACAAAGTTATGACTTTACCATTCATGTATTGGCCAACCTATACATTTTATCATCTTAAGAAATGCTGAAAAGAAAAGTCATCAAATAATAAACACCTAATACTTTCAAATAAGAGTTGCGAATATGAGGGTTGGGAAAAGTGATAGTGATTTTACTCATGCTAAAGAACTTTTATGATAACACACTCAATAAAATAGATATATCTCTACATTCATAGTCAGCTAACTTCAAAGTGGTAGTATTACTAATACTTAAATAATTTATACTAAACCAGCAATATCAGCACACCACAGAACTTGTTAAAAATACAGATTGTCAGACCCCATCCCAGACCTCCTGAATCAGAAACTTTGGGGATGGGACCCAGCAAACCATGTGTTAACAAGCCCTTCAGGGGATTATGAGGCATGTTAGTTTGAGAATTACTCTTTCAAGTATTTAGAGTTTCTTAATGACTTGGAAATTATCACTTTATAAAAACTAGGTAAGTTAAATCCAAAAAAACTTCCAGATCAGTCAGTTGGAAGAAAAAGAAACATAGATTAAAATTATGCTAGTCTACTAGTATGACAATGACCTAGAATTCTGTTCACAGTTTCTGAGCAAACATATCAATATCCATCATTACATTCAAAGTAATAGAGAAAAGGTCTCAGTACGATGAAACAAGTGGATTGTTTGATTTTGGTATGTGAAGTGAATCTTAAAACTCATTTCATCAGTCAGATTCCTAGAATGACATGAGACCCCATCTGATTCAAAATGTTATTTTACTTACAAATTTAAAAGTTTTCTTAAAAATCTGTTTGGCTTTTATTTTAATTAATTATAAATGTTCTCAGGTGCCAGTTTTCAACTTGATTTAGCACACAGTGAATCTATTTTACATGTTTTCTTATTTTCTCATTCTTTTCATGTTAGCATCTCTTTGTAACATGGTTTAATACCAATAAACCCTAAGGCAGTGACATGAGCTCATTGTCTGTTATTGGGCTGGGGGTGGTTGCAGAGCTGCAGAAGCCCTTCTGAAAAAAGTGAAGAAGCTGTTTGGAGAGTCCCGGAGGGACAATGAAGAAATGGAGAAGGATCTCCGGGAAAAACTGGCTGACTACAAAAACAAAGTTGATGATGCTTGGGACCTGTTGAGAGAAGCCACAGATAAAATCAGAGAAGCTAATCGCCTATTTGCAGTAAACCAGAAAAACATGACTGCATTGGAGGTGAGTCTTAGGGGCACTTTTATCTTAATCTCAGAAGGTTGGGGACTGTGGGGGCAGTGTTGAACATGGCTGGACTATTCAAGTTGACGCACATTTACTAAAGTCAAGAGTGACAGCTCTGAAAGGGGGCTTCTAAGAAACAGAACAAGAAATGACTTTTGTTTTGTTTTGTTTTTAATGACCAGTTACCATCGCCCAAAGAATCAAATAAAATTTCAATAAATTAAACTTTTGAAGATATTTAAGAACATTGTGATACAGTGGAAGAAGTTCTTTACAGGGAGTCAGGCGACCTTGGTCTCAATGACTACTGTGCCACTAACTAGACATACGAATTGGGCAAGTCAATTAACATCCGTAAGCATCAGTTCCCCAAATCTACAATGAGTGCATTATACTATAGCATATAGGGTATCTTCAAATATTCGTATCATATTATTTTGCAGCTTTCCCAAACTAATTCACAAACCTTGTTCAGATATCTTGCTGCCAAAAATCATAGAAGTTCCCTACACTTTCAAATTCAATCTGAGCACATGACAAATAGCTCAATGAATTGAGACCAGAGCTTGGAAAAAGTTTGGTTCCCCTTTTTCTATGCACTGTGTTCTGTGCAAATGATCTTTTAAAAGGAACTAATATGAATAGATCAGGTCTGGGTTATTTTCTCCTCCTTTTCCACACAGATAACAGTTACTTCTCAACTCAAGAAATTATGGGCAGCCTCTATCTTTTTAAGAGTGCTGATGGAACTAGAACTAAAACAGATTCCTCCATTATTTTTTTTCTTCTTTTTTTTCCAATTCTTTCTTAATCTTAACATAGTAAATAATCACTTTTCCTAAGAGTAAATTCAACACATATAACAGCAGAACCCTGTATTTGATATTAATATTTAAACAACAACAACTTTCTCCCCAGAGACAAATTTACCTTTGCTGTTTTCGAAGTATCTGATTCCAACAGGTCAGAAAACAGCAGCAGACCTATACATCTTCTAACACATAATTTCACCTTCAACAGTAACTCAACACCCTCTGGCATACAGTATGTATGTAGAAATGTTTGTTGAATGACAGTAACAATTGAATACAATGAACCAGGATTTTTTTTTAATCTACTCATTTCTATTTTCCTTTGTATTAAGTAGTAAGAGGATGAATTACATTTTTTTAATATATTTTATTTCTGGGTCCCTCTTCTGGGACTTAGCCTTGTCATTCTGGTAGAATATTGAAGAGGCTTACTTTTTTTCTTTACTGATACACCTAACCAATTTGGAGTCTACTGACATGCTAGCAGTATTCCAGAAATACTGCTGTGAGGCAGGATGCTGGGCCACTGTCCTGTCACAGGCTCCAGCATGATTCGCCCTGCTCGGTGACACACCAGCCGTGTGACTTACCCGAAGGTGCACCTCTCTATTTTATGGCAACAGTTTGAGAAATGAAAATTACCTGTGTGGGAAGCATAGTAAGTATTTGAGAAATATTTCAAGAAGAGTTATATGGCACAGTCAATAGTACCTTTAGCTATTCGTTTCTTTTAGTGATGTTTAAAACCAGAAGTCATCATTCTTGGTCACCCCTACAAATACCTGGGGCTTATGTATCGTCAGTATTGAAATTCTAAGTGGTCCTTTTAGGATTTTCCTTGTATGTGCCACGCTTAACTAAAGGCTTGTTAAAAAGTTACTGGATAAAATAGATAAACTAACTGAATCAATATGAATAAGGCATAGATTGTTTACGGTTGCTTAAACCAAATAAATAATTTGGTTGCTGCCAAAATGGCTGAAAATCACGTGGAGTGTTTGTTAAGCCAACAGGTTTCATGGGCTGCCACCTAGAGAGTCTGTGTAGGCTGCTCTGGGGTTTGGCCCCGTGTCTACATTCTAACACTCTCCCTGGGCTAATCTGATGCCTATACAGGTTCGAGGAAAACTGACACATTGCATCTATTTGATTGAATAATAAGCTGCATTTTAAATAAATAACTCCCTTATGACTGTGCCCACAATGAAGGTAATATAATTAAGACCCAACTCAAAAACTTTTAATTTATTTTAAGGTGATATGTAATTTTCTTTTTAAAAATGTTATCAAGCCTCTAATTCATTCAGGAAATGTGCTAGACACCAAAATTGATTGTGTCAATGATGAGGCCCCTTAGAGCAGCAGCCTCAGTGTAACCTGGAAACTTGTCAAAAAGACAAATTTTTGGACCCCATCCCCAAATGATCAACTCAGAAACTCTGAGAATGGGGCCCAGAAATCTGTGATTTAAAAATCCCTCCAGTGATTCAGATGCAGCCTCAAGGTTGAGAACCACTGGTATAAACACTAAAACACCATCTCTGATTACTTCAAGTAACTTGTATTTAGTGGGAGGTACGCATAAGCAAACCACTCCATACATGACCATAATTATCACAGGGGTAAGCAAAGGAGGGAGTCTAAGTCACCCCTGAGTTTAGGAAGAGCTTTGTAGAGGCCCTGACACTTGTGCTAGATCCTAAAGGGTAAGCACTGGGCCAACAGAAGAAGAAAGAGAAGAACATTCCAGAAACTGGGAAAAACATATACAAAGGCATGGAGGAAAGAAAATGATATTTTGGGAGAAAGTTCAGTGGTTTGATAGGCTTGGAAAGAAGACTGTGTGTGATCGACTGAAGGGATAGAAAGACAGAGAAGACAGGCAGAGTGCAGACCTTCAGTTATAAGAGAATCGCATTGTGAGACTAAGCTAAGGAATTGGTTTTTATCCTGAAAGCTATAGGAAGCAATTGAAATATTGCAGTCATGGGTTAAAATAAAACGTTGTGGAATTTGAGTGGCTCACTTAAACTGAAGAAATGGTTTTTTATTGGAAAATAGCGTGATATTAGGCTAGAAAAGTAGGCTGAGATAATGTTTATCTAAATGTCTGTCAGGTACCTACTACATCAAGGTACTGTTGGTAACCAGGGTATCTGAGGTTGAATAGAAATGATTCCTGGTCTCAAAGAACTTACAATCTCCTGAAAAATTCAGACATGTTAACCTTTCATTCTACACAATAGTATGATAATATTGACTGGGAGATTCAGCAAAAGTTTCACAAAAATGACAGCACCATAGCAGAAGTGGAGAGGAATTGGAAGAAAGACAGAGCAGCAGGAACCCCAGCCAGAGCTTTGGAAGTGTAAGGTGATCTTAGGAAGTGTTCAGTACAGCAGAAAAACTTTCAAAAGCTACATAAGAATCTGTAGCAGAGAAGCCTCTGGAATTTGGAGCCAGATCATAGAAGGCTTTGAATGCAGCCTACTAGATGGTGATGGAGTTGGAAAGGCATTTCCAGCAATGGAGAGAGGGCTAAGGGAACTGGGGACCTCATGGGCAGAAAAGAGAAGACGAATAATTCAGTGAAGCAAAAGAATATGTATTGAACAGTCTATCCCCAAATCTACCATTATAACCTTGCCAAAGAAGGCAGTGCAGATCAAGTAAAGAGTAAGTTGCTACATAAAGAATACACAGGCCAGCCTGAGCAACATGGTGACACCCTATCTCTATGGAAAAACACAAAAATTAGTCGGGCATGGTGGTGCATGCCTGTGGTCCCAGCTACTTGGAGGCTGAAGTGGGAGGATTGCTTGAGCCCAGAAGTTTGAGCCTGCAGTGAGCTGTGATCATGCCACTGCACTCCAGCCTGGATGACAGTGAGACCCTGTCTCAAAAAAAAAAAAAGAAAACAAGAATAGACAGGAAGACAGCTTTTGCAGGTTCCTGAAGAATCTACCACACCAATACACCAAAAAAAAAAAAGAGAGAGAAAGAAAGAAAAAGAAAGTGTTCAATTTGCAAAGCTCTGGAATAAATAAAGATCTAATTAATTACAAGTTAAAAGTAGAAATATAATCAACCTTCATATCCAAACAGAATAAATGAGCAATTATACTTATGCCATACTTTTCGTAGAATAATTCTCCCTATACATAGGCCTTCTTTCTGTTTTTTAAATACTCTAAGTTTCCTATCTTAGGTATTTTATATGCTACATCATTTTCTATCTGTGCCTCTCTGTTTTTATTGCACTCATCTAACCTTTCTTTAAGAATATATTATACATTAATTTACTCATTCATTTTATCTCTCCTCCAGACAAGCCATGAGGAACATGTGTTCTTCCTCACTTCATTCCCCAATCCTAGAGCAGTATCTAGCAAAGGCAAAACAGATTTTTTTTAGTGAATAAATAAAGTGCCATAGAACAAACCCAAATACTCTATATACTTTTATCAATATTTGTGAGCTCCAAATTTTCATCTTTTCTCGGTTCAAAGCTAGAACCCATCAGTATCTAATCGGAAAATAAGACACCTCTAAAATTTCTTTAACCTCATCCCAGCACTTTGGGAGGCCGAGGCAGGAGGATCACAAGGTCAGGAGATCAAGACCATCCTGGCTAACATGGTGAAACCCCGTCTCTACTGAAAATACAAAAAAAAAAAAAAAAAATTAGCCAGGCGTGGTGGCAGGCACCTGTAGTCCCAGCTACTCAGGAGGCTGAGGCAGGAGAATGGTGTGAACCCAGGAGGCGTAGCTTGCAGTGAGCTGAGATTGCGCCACTGCACTCCAGCCTGGGCGACAGAGCGAGACTCTGTCTCAGAAAAAAAAAAAAAAAATTCTTTAACCTCTTGATCATCATTTCTGATGGAGTATGATAAGAAGCACATTTTGATCTTTGCATGACAATTGACTCCCTAAAGTGACTCAGTTAGAGCTTTTACAAAAGATTCTAACTACTTTATTGAAATCAAAATATATATAGCTCTTCAATTAACACACGTGTGGAAATATTTTCCCTGTTTCCAGTGGCACAGCATCTTAAATTACCTTGATCCATTAATTCAAACAAGCCAAGTTGTAAAAGATTCTTGTGTTTCTGTACATGCTATACTTTAAGTCAGTTCATACAAAAGCTAAGGGCTAAAATTGGCAGTTGTGTAAAAGAATGTTAGAACCTTGGAAGATAAGATATGACTTGTAATCAGGGACATTGTAATCAGGGACATTGGGACTGTTCCTACATTTGTTGTGAAGAGTGAATGACATATCAAAACTTCCCCTGAATTAGTGATGGGAGTAGCTGAATGAGCCAAGTGTCACCAGCACAAGTCCCAGGAATGGACATCATTTTCTTTTTCCTTTCTTTTCTTTTTTTTTTTTTTTTTTTTTTTTTGAGACAGAGTTTCGGTCTTGTCAGCCAGGCTGGACTGCAGTGGTGCAATCTTGGCTCACTTTAACCTCCACCTGTCGGGTCAAGCAATTCTCCTGCCTCAGCCTCCTGAGTAGCTGGGATTACAGGCATGCACCACCACACTCAGCTAATTTTGTGTTTTAGTAGAGACGAAGTTTCACCATGTTGACCAAGCTAGTCTCGGACTCCTCACCTCAGGTGACCCACCTGCCTCGGTCTCCCAAAGTGCTGGGATAACAGGCATGAGCCACCGTGCCTGACCCATTTTTGTTTATTTATTAAAAAATATTTATTGAGGAAACTCATCTAGGTACTAGAGATAGTGATACATAAGACTGTCTTTATGGAATTTGTGTTACAGTGCAGGAGACAGTCACTAAACCAATAAACAAGTATAAGATACGACCATAAAGTCTGGATGCATGGGCTGATATACATATGTTGTTTATTGATATGTAATACATGGCATGTTGCATGATATTGCGTAATACATTCAATGTATTGTCCTTCATTAACAATGTATAGTTCAACAGGCTGTGCCTTTCTGCTAGTCCCTGTATATGTATCTGTGATGCATTGGTATTTCTGATTTTTATTACATGATTTTTGTTTTTAGCAACTCCCAGCAAAAGTAATCAAGACAAATCAATCTATATAAAAAAGAAAATAATATTATCTATGTTTCTATAGTTTTTGACCACTCTGTAGAATATAATTCAGATAAGTGGATTCTAAGAAGAGCAAAATAAGGTAATTATAATAGTTAAAATTACAGTGTTACTGTGTGCTAGGCAGTGTTCTAAGCTAATTCTTCTCTAACTTTACAATGTCTATCAATCACTTGGGGTTCTTGTTAAAATGCAGATTCTGAGTTAGTAGTTCCCAAGAGTGGATTGAGATTATGCATTTCTAATGAGCTTCCAGGTGACTCTGATGCTGCTGGTGAATGGGCTGCACATCGAGTAGGGAGGGACTAAACATTTTATATGAAGGTAAATTACTTCCTTAAGGTTTCATAGCTTGGGAGTGAGCAGAGCTGTGCTCCCAAACCAGAAGCGCTGTCACTTGGATGTAGCTTTTAATCACTGTGCCCTAGTATATAGAGAATGATTGAGACAAGGATGGGTGCTATTTTAGATAGGTAATCAGAGGAGTGGCTATTACCAGAATGGAGGGAGGAAACAAGCCAAAGAGTAGGAAGAGCACATAGTGGGAAGATCTGCAAGTGCAAAGGCTTAGGGGCAGGAACTAGATGTATGTACCTGGCAACATACTGAATTGGTTGGTGAAGGGAAGGAAAGAAGGGTATGAAATTAGCACTAGCCCAGTGCAAATTTTAAAACTGTGATTTCTATAATAGAAGAGATAGTATTTTCATAGTCAAGGACCTAGGATCTATCATTAAGTGGACAGGGGTTTAAATCTTATTCACACTGTACTATGTGACCTTAAGGGAATCATTTATTGTCTTAGTTCATCTGAGCTGCTATAGCAAGAGACCAAAAACTGAGTGGCTTATATGCAATCAAAACTTATTTCTTATGGTTCTGGAGGCTGAGAAATCCAAGATCAAAGTATTGGCAGATTTGGTGTCTGATGAGGGACCACTTTCTGGTTCATAGACACCATTTTCACTGTGTCCTCACATGGTAAAAGGATGAGCAAGCTCCTTCAGGTCTCTTTTATAAGGGCAGTAATCCCATTTATGAAGTCTCTGCTTCATGACCTGGTCACCTCCAAAGGCCCCACTTCCTAATCCTAACACCTTGAGGATTAGGATTTCAACATATGAATTTTCAGGGGACACAAACATTCAGACCACTGCCCTTTACTTGTTCAATTTCCCACTTATGTAAAAAGTGATCAACATAGGATCCAAAGATTGGAATAACAAAATGCTAACAAACTGTCTGGCACATATTGAGATCTATATGAATTAGCATTATTGTCTATAGAAAAAGACTATAAGTGGTTAAAGCTTAAAATTATAATTGATGCAGTTAAATCTGCAGGTAGAATGGTGATTTCAGGAATAGGAATGAATCAGAAGTATAAAGAATAAAATAAGTAAAAAATATGCCCCAAATGGAGAAATAGCAATATTTGTCTCTCGTTGATTTTACTTTTCTGGGCCAGGATTGAGTTTCATGTAGTTTTGAGACAAGCTATATGTTCCAAAGAAAAATTATAATCTATTCTCTCATGAAACAGTCCATTAGGTTGATTCTTCCATGTGATAGTTTCTCTATTTCTTAAAAAGTATTTTCCCTAAGTTTCCTTAAAAATCTCACTTCAAACTTCACAGAACTCCCATTGAATGCATCTGCTTATGTTTATGCTCACAAAGTACTCATTTGTATATAGATTCTAGAATTCAATATGTAGTACCAATGTAACTATTCAGCACTTACATTGTAGTTAGAAATGGATGCTCCATCTTTCTTTAAAAGTAGTTTTAATTCCTCGACTAGTATCGCATAACTTTTCTTCACTTGGATGACTTTCTCACAATGAGAAGGAGAAATAACCTGTACAAGCCTCTACATAGAAGAACTCTTCAAGGACTGGCTAAGTAGTTTATATTATTCTCATCTAGCCACATTGTCAACATGATGTACCTTTTTTGCCAAGCTTTTATTCAAACAGCTCAGGAAAGTCAGGAATACAAGGGGTAGGATTTTGCGAAAATGCAATTTTGATGTCTTGTTCATAATGGTCTACAGAAAAAGAAGGAGGCTGTTGAAAGTGGCAAACGACAAATTGAGAACACTTTAAAAGAGGGCAATGACATACTCGATGAAGCCAACCGTCTTGCAGATGAAATCAACTCCATCATAGACGTGAGTATTTGGTAAAACTCGAAAGAGAGATGATAATGAAAAAATGGGAGCCGATGATAAATCTCAGTAATACAGGCAAATACTAGTATTTGTTTTCTTGTGGAGATAAAATTATTTTTGCATTATTCTGCTGTGACCATGCCTATCTATTGGTGACAACTGGAATGTCACTTTGTTCTCCCAATGGACATGAGTGTTTGTGTAAGGGTACTCACACATTCACACAAATCTGTTTTTGTCCACAGTGATGAAGGACATTTCTTGTTCCTAGAGCAGCACTTACAATCTGCTTCAATATTGATATAACATTAGTTAAAAGAGAAATGTAAATTTATAAACAGGCTTTTAACATGTAATGTCTAATGCATTACACAGAGTGATATGTGGTCATAGAAATGCAAATGGCCTAAGAGATCCTAATGACATGTATACCTATGAAGTGGCATTGTTTAAATAGATAGGCTTTTCTTGGTGTAAGTTGGCTTCTTAAATTTCCTAGTCTATTCCATTAAATAATGACTTTAATTCTCTATTCTTTTTGCTATGTTAGTAAGTTTGAAGTTTCATTTTAAAACTAAACATGTGGGCCAGGCGCAGTGGCTCACGCCTGTAATCCCAGCACTTTGGGAGGCCGAGGCGGTCGGATTGCCTGAGCTCAGATGTTCAAAACCAGCCTGGGCAACATGGCAAAACCCCATTTCTACTAAATATTAAAAAAATTAGCCGGGTATGGTGGTGGGCACCTGTAATCCCAGCTACTCAGGAGGCTGAGGCAGGAGAATTGCTTGAAGCGGGGAGGCAGAGGTTGCAGTGAGCCGAGATCACACCACTGCCTTCCAGCCTGAGCAACAGAGCCAGACTGTCTCAAAAAAAAAAAAAAAAAAAAAAAAACTGAACTAAACGTGTAGTTATGTCTCATAGAGAAATTAGTAAAAGGAAGGAGGCTTGAATTCACTTGCTTAAAATGCCCTCTTCTCTACATATCAGTATGTTGAAGACATCCAAACTAAATTGCCACCTATGTCTGAGGAGCTTAATGATAAAATAGATGACCTCTCCCAAGAAATAAAGGACAGGAAGCTTGCCGAGAAGGTGTCCCAGGCTGAGAGCCACGCAGCTCAGTTGAATGACTCATCTGCTGTCCTTGATGGGTATGTCATTTGTTGTTGGAAATGTTTGCGTATTTTGATGCTTGTCCAAAGGTTTTGACTAGCATAAATAGTAGAGAATCATTTTCAAATCCTGATTTCTGTTAACTGTGAACACACTAGCTGTATGGCCTTTCTGTGGATAGGCTTAATTAGGAGGGTCTGGTCGAAGCTTTGCTACAGCAGCATCAAAAGTCTGAGTTACAAGTAGATTCAAATATGGCTTAGTAGGAAGTGAACATAGCCCTAGGCTACACTTAGAAAAAATTATTTTCTGTTCTTCATTAGAAAGCACAGTGGTTGCCTTATTAGCATTTTAAATAACATATATAAAGACACATTCTGTTTCAAATTTCAGTTTTATGTTTCTAATGGAATCATAACAATTTATTGTTAAAAGATGGCTTTTGAAAATTTGGTTCCATACATAGCCTTTAAGTCTTTTTTTTTTTCGTCTTTTAAGCTCCAGGGAGATATTATATTTTCTCCTGTAAAATAGCAGCTTATTCTAGCTGGGATTATTACATAGGTCATAGGAGGGAGAGTAAAGAGGGAAGTATATATTTGACTTACAAACAGCCTTCTGTGTATAACTGATACGCTTCTCCTACAATTTTGGGATTGTCGTAATTAATAGAGGTGCTATTAGCCCTGAGAATAATTTGCCCAAATAAATCTACATCACATGCAAGGCTTTGTTCTCATACTTAATACTTACTGTTATAAAGAAAAAGTACTAATGTTTGAAGACCTTGGACAATATATGAACTATCATTTTATTTTATGTCAAACTTTTGCCACTTTATAATGAAGGGTGGGTGGTAGATGAAACACAAAGCTAGATATCATCAGATCCAGGCTCTAAGTCCTTACTTGGGGACATATTGGTCATTTGACTTGAAACAGACCATTTAACCTTCTGAAATTCACTTAGTCTCTTCCAGGAAGTGCACCTACCCCAGAAAGATTTTGTGAAATTAATTCCAGTAATGTAGTACAAGTGCTCTGACTCTCACAGCATGCTTCACAAATAAAGTGAAGAATTGTCTCATATCACACACCTGCTAGAGCACATGGTTGCAGAGACTTTTGGAGGATGCTACGGGTATTTAAGATGTGTTGGTAGTATTTCATAGCTGAATTATTTAGAAATACATGTTTAGGCCAGGCGCGGTGGCTCACGCCTGTAATCCCAGCACTTTGGGAGGCCGAGGCGGGCAGATCACGAGGTCGGGAGATCGAGACCATCCTGGCTAACACGGTGAAACCTCATCTCCACTAAAAATACAAAAAATTCTCTGGGCGTGGTGGGGGGGCGCCTGTAGTCCTAGCTACTCAGGAGGCTGAGGCAGGAGAATGGCGTGAGCCCGGGAGGCGGAGCTTGCAGTGAGCTGAGACTGCACCACTGTGCTCCAGCCTGGGCGAGAGAGCGAGACTCCGTCTCAAAAAAAAAAAGAAAAAGAAAAAGAAATATATGTTTAGGTTGTAGAAAACTACAAGACAATATAATAAGTAGATACTGCACTATGATTTGGAATTGTCATAGATATATTGGCCATGATCATTTGGAAGCCAGATTTCTTATAATTAGGACGTTCTTCATTTGAGTACCATTGAGTGCCCTGACATTCTTTTTTTGAATCATCCCACCAGAATCCTTGATGAGGCTAAAAACATCTCCTTCAATGCCACTGCAGCCTTCAAAGCTTACAGCAATATTAAGGACTATATTGATGAAGCTGAGAAAGTTGCCAAAGAAGCCAAAGATCTCGCACATGAAGCTACAAAACTGGTAAGAAACAAATGGCACATGTGCTGGGAATGGAAGTCAACCTTTCTGAATTTTTCAAATGTAAGTCAGTCTGGAAAATCCCAGTAAATTGGCATATTTGTTTTGGGTTATTTTTGAAGACCTCTTTTAAAATTTACCTAAAATAAATTCTCAGTATGCTATAATTATAGCAGAACTCTTTTCTCAGTCACCCACTACCACTGTTAGGGTCTTAAAATTATCACAGAAACCAAGCAAGTTTGTGCTACCAACTCACAAAATAAAACAGGCAAAGAGAACACTCTGGATAGGGAATTTTATCACCATTCTCTCAAATGGCACTAGTTAAAAAGAAAAAAAAGTAACCATTGCATATAATCACATACGAGTTGGTTACATATGAAGTTTGGCTATAAAATGCACTTTTTTATAAAACATACTGGATCATATGCTTCTAAACAATTTATACCATGTTTATGAATTAATGACTTTTTATGAATTTTTGAATTGAAAAGCTCTTAACCTTTGGCTACAGTCATTGTTCATAATACATTTGGAACAAGTATTTTAGAGTTTGGGCATTCCAAGTTCTGTCACATTATTTCAATGCCTTCAATGGTGACAAATCTTTATTCTTTAGATGTAAAACAACATTTTGTACATAAGTTGTGTGATAGTAAGTTGGTAGTACTATTTAAGGTTAAAAAAAATCTCATAGGAATCATCCTGAATATAATGTTCAGAACCATCATTTATTTATTTTGTTTCACATAGAACCTACCAAACACATGAGAATTTTTTGGGGGGGAAACCTGATTGGACATTTGACTGTGAGTGAAATACACAGAAGCAATGGTGTTAAAGAAACCAATCAATATTTTCTTTGCTTCGGTGTTGGACAAAAATGCTTTCTAGGATTTCGGGGATATTAGAGATACCACAGTCTTAGCAGGTTCATTTTCTGGTCATAATGAAACATCATATTCTATGAGCAATTAGTACTGTTTTTGGTTTCTCTTGAATGAACTCTACTAATGCCGTATGTTCTGTTTACTTCTTATTCAAAATAGTGGCATGATCATTGCAGAAGCATTTCTATGTTCAGTTATCCTTTCAAAATGAATCTGCTTTTCTTTTTTTTTCTCCTTTAGTTTCTTTTTTAAATTTTATTATTATTATACTTTAAGTTTTAGGGTACATGTGCACAACGTGCAGGTTTGTTACATATGTATACATGTGCCATGTTGGTGTGCTGCACCCATTAACTCGTCATTTAGCATTAGGTGTATCTCCTAATGCTATCCCTCCCCCCTCCCCCTACCCCATAACAGTCCCCGCTGTGTGATGTTCCCCTTCCTGTGTCCATGTGTTCTCATTGTTCAAATCCCACCTATGAGTGAGAACATGCAGTGTTTGGTTTTTTGTCCTTGCGATAGTTTGCTGAGAATGATGGTTTCCAGTATGAATCTGCTTTTCAAATCTAAACTAAATTTTAATCCATCTTCTGATAGACAATTTTCTATTTTAAAGGCCCTAATTTCAAGTTCACCATTTTCTTTTTTTTTTTTTTTTTAATTATACTTTAGGTTTTAGGGTACACGTGCACAATGTGCAGGTTTGTTACATATGTATCCATGTGCCACGTTGATTTCCTGCACCCATTAACTCATCATTTAGCATTAGGTATATCTCCTAATGCTGTCCCTCCACCCTCCCCCAACCCCACAACAGTCCCCAGAGTGTGATGTTCCCCTTCCTGTGTCCGTGAGTTCTCATTGTTCAATTCCCACCTATGAGTGAGAACATGCGGTGTTTGGTTTTTTGTCCTTGCGATAGTTTACTGAGAATGATGTTTTCCAGTTTCATCCATGTCCCTACAAAGGATATGAACTCATCCTTTTTTATGGCTGGATAGTATTCCATGGTGTATATGTGCCACATTTTCTTAATCCAGTCTATCGTTGTTGGACATTTGGGTTGGTTCCAACTCTTTGCTATTGTGAATAGTGCCGCAATAAACATACGTGTGCATGTGTCTTTATAGCAGCATGATTTATAGTCCTTTGGGTATATACCCAGTAATGGGATGGCTAGGTCAAATGGTATTTCTAGTTCTAGATCCCTGAGGAATCGCCACACTGATTTCCACAATGGTTGAACTAGTTTACAGTCCCACCAACAGTGTAAAGCTGTTCCTATTTCTCCACATCCTCTCCAGCACCTGTTGTTTCCTGATTTTTTAATGATGGCCATTCTAACTGGTATGAGATGGTATCTCACTGTGGTTTTGATTTGCATTTCTCTGATGGCCAGTGATGATGAGCATTTCTTCATGTGTTTTTTGGCTGCATAAATGTCTTCTTTTGAGAAGTGTCTGTTCATGTCCTTTGCCCACTTTTTGATGGGGTTGTTTGTTTTTTTCTTGTAAATATGTTTGAGTTCATTGTAGATTCTGCATATTAGTCCTTTGTCAGATGAGTAGCTTGCAAAAATTTTCTCCCATTCTGTAGTTGCCTGTTCACTCTGATGGTAGTTTCTTTTGCTGTGCGGAAGCTCTTTAGTTTAATTAGATCCCATTTGTCAATTTTAGCTTTTGTTGCCATTGCTTTTGGTGTTTTAGACATGAAGTCCTTGCCCACGCCTATGTCCTGAATGGTATTGCCTAGGTTTTCTTGTAGGATTTTAATGGTTTTAGGTCTAACATTTAAGTCTTTAATCCATCTTGAATTAATTTTTGTATAAGGTGTAAGGAAGGGATCCAGTTTCAGCTTTCTACATATGGCTAGCCAGTTTTCCCAGCACCATTTATTAAATAGGGAATCCTTTCCCCATTTCTTGTTTTTGTCAGGTTTGTCAAAGATCAGATAGTTGTAGATATGCGGCATCATTTCTGAGGGCTCTGTTCTGTTCCATTGATCTATGTCTCTGTTGTGGTACCAGTACCATGCTGTTTTGGTTACTGTAGCCTTGTAGTATAGTTTGAAGTCAGGTAGGGTGATGCCTCCAGCTTTGTTCTTTTGGCTTAGGATTGACTTGGCGATGCGGGCTCTTTTTTGGTTCCATATGAACTTTAAAGTAGTTTTTTCCAATTCTGTGAAGAAAGTCATTGGTAGCTTGATGAGGAGGGCATTGAATCTATAAATTACCTTGGACAGTATGGCCATTTTCACGATACTGATTCTTCCTACCCATGAGCATGGAATGTTCTTCCATTTGTTTGTATCCTCTTTTATTTCATTGAGCAGTGGTTTGTAGTTCTCCTTGAAGAGGTCCTTCACATCCCTTGTAAGTTGGATTCCTAGGTATTTTATTCTCTTTGAAGCAATTGTGAATGGGAGTTCACTCATGATTTGGCTCTCTGTTTGTCTGTTATTGATGTACAAGAATGCTTGTGATTTTTGTACATTGATTTTGTATCCTGAGACTTTGCTGAAGTTGCTAATCAGCTTAAGGAGATTTTGGGCTGAGACGATGGGGTTTTCTAGATATACAATCATGTCATCTGCAAACAGGGACAATTTGACTTCCTCTTTTCCTAATTGAGTACCCTTTATTTCCTTCTCCTGCCTGATTGCTCTGGCCAGAACTTCCAGCACTATGTTGAATAGGAGCGGTGAGAGAGGGCATCCCTGTCTTGTGCCAGTTTTCAGAGGGAATGCTTCCAGTTTTTGCCCATTCAGTATGATATTGGCTGTGGGTTTGTTGTAGATAGCTCTTATTATTTTGAGATACGTCCCATCAATACCTAATTTATTGAGAGTTTTTAGCATGAAGGGTTGTTGAATTTTGTCAAAGGCCTTTTCTGCATCTATTGAGATAATCATGTGGTTTTTGTCTTTGGTTCTGTTTATATGTTGTATTACATTTATTGATTTGCATATGTTGAACCAGCCTTGCATCCCAGGGATGAAGCCCTCTTGATCATGGTGGATAAGCTTTTTGATGTGCTGCTGGATTCGGTTTGCCAGTATTTTATTGAGGATTTTTGCATCAATGTTGATCAAGGATATTGGTCTGAAATTCTCTTTTTTGGTTATGTCTCTGCCAGGCTTTGGTATCAGGACGATGCTGGCTTCATAAAATGTGTTAGGGAGGATTCCCTCTTTTTCTATCGATTGGAATAGTTTCAGAAGGAATGGTACCAGTTCCTCCTTGTACCTCTGGTAGAACTCGGCTGTGAATCCATCAGGTCCTGGACTCTTTTTGGTTGGTAAGCTATTGATTATTGCCACAATTTCAGAACCTGTTATTGGTCTATTCAGAGATTCAACTTCTTCCTGATTTAGTCTTGGGAGGGTGTATCTATTGAGGAATTTATCCATTTCTTCTAGATTTTCTAGTTTATTTGCGTAGAGGTGTTTGTAGTATTCTCTGATGGTAGATTTTATTTCTGTGGGATTGGTGGTGATATCCCCTTTTTCATTTTTTATTGCATCTATTTGATTCTTCTCTCTTTTCTTCTTTATTAGTCTTGCTAGCGGTCTATCAATTTTGTTGATCTTTTCAAAAAACCAGCTCCTGGATTCATTAATTTTTTGAAGGGTTTTTTGTGTCTCCATTTCCTTCAGTTCTGCTCTGATTTTAGTTATTTCTAGCCTTCTGCTAGCTTTTGAATGTGTTTGCTCTTGCTTTTCTAGTTCTTTTAATTGTGATGTTAGGGTGTCAATTTTGGATCTTTCCTGCTTTCTCTTGTGGGCATTTAGTGCTATAAATTTCCCTCTACACACTGCTTTGAACGTGTCCCAGAGATTCTGGTATGTTGTGTCTTTGTTCTCGTTGGTTTCAAAGAACATCTTTATTTCTGCCTTCATTTCGTTATGTACCCAGTAGTCATTCAGGAGCAGGTTGTTCAGTTTCCATGTAGTTGAGCGGTTTTGAGTGAGTTTCTTAATCCTGAGTTCTAGTTTGATTGCACTGTGGTCTGAGAGACAGTTTGTTATAATTTCTGTTCTTTTACATTTGCTGAGGAGAGCTTCGCTTCCAACTATGTGGTCAATTTTGGAATAGGTGTGGTGTGGTGCTGAAAAAAATGTATATTCTGTTGATTTGGGGTGGAGAGTTCTGTAGATGTCTATTAGGTCCACTTTATGTAGAGCTGAGTTCAATTCCTGGATATCCTTGTTAACTTTCTGTCTCATTGATATGTCTAATGTTGACAGTGGGGTGTTAAAATCTCCCGTTATTATTGTGAGGGAGTTTGAGTCCCTTTGTAGGTCACTCAGGACTTGCTTTATGAATCTAGGTGCTCCTGTGTTGGGTGCATATATATTTAGGATAGTTAGCTCTTCTTGTTGAATTGATCCCTTTACCATTATGTAATGGCCTTCTTTGTCTCTTTTGATCTTTGTTGGTTTAAGGTCTATTTTATCAGAGACTAGGATTGCAACCCCTGCCTTTTTTTGTTTTCCATTTGCTTGATAGATCTTCCTCCATCCCTTTATTCTGAGTCTATGTGTGTCTCTGCATGTGAGATGGGTTTCCTGAATACAGCACACTGATGGGTCCTGACACCTTATCCAGTTTTCCAGGCTGTGTCTTTTAAGTGGAGCATTTAGCCCATTTACATTTAACGTTAATATTGTTATGTGTGAATCTGATCCTGTCATTATGATGTTAGTTGGTTATTTTGCTCGTTAGTTGATGCAGTTTCTTCCTAGCCTCGATGGTCTTTACCATTTGGCATGTTTTTGCAGTGGCTGGTATCGGTTGTTCCTTTCCATGTTTAGTGCTTCCTTCAGGAGCTCTTATAGGGCAGGCCTGGTGGTGACAAAATCACTCAGCGTTTGCTTGTCTGCAAAGTATTTTATTTCTCCTTCACTTATGAAGCTTAGTTTGGCTAGATATGAAATTGTGGGTTGAAAATTCTTTTCTTTAAGAATGTTGAATATCGGCCCCCACTCTCTTCTGGCTTGTAGAATTTCTGCCGAGAGATCAGCTGTTAGTCTGATGGGATTCCCTTTGTGGGTAACCCGACCTTTCTCTCTGGCTGCCCTTAACATTTTTTCCTTCATTTCAACTTTGGTGAATCTGACAATTATGTGACTTGGAGTTGCTCTTCTCGAGGAGTATCTTTGTGGCGTTCTCTGTATTTCCTGAATCTGAATGTTGGCCTGCCTTGCTAGATTGGGGAAGTTCTCCTGGATAATATCTTGCAGAGTGTTTTCCAACTTGGTTCCATTCTCCCCGTCATTTTCAGGTACACCAATCAGATGTAGGTTTGGTCTTTTCACATAGTCCCAAATTTCTTGGAGTTTTTGTTCATTTCTTTTAATTCTTTTTTCTCTAAACTTCCTTTCTCGCTTCGTTTCATTCATTTCATCTTCCATCAGCGATGCCCTTTCTTCTAGTTGATCGCATCTGCTACTGAGGCTTCTGCAATCTTCGCGTAGTTCTCGAAACTTGGCTTTCAGCTCCATCAGCTCCTTTAAGCCCTTCTCTCCATTGGTTATTCTAGTTATCCATTCTTCTAATTTTTTTTCAAAGTTTTTAACTTCTTTGCTATTGTTTTGAATTTCCTCCCGTAGCTCAGAGTAGTTTGATCGTCTGAAGACTTCTTCTCTCAACTCATCAAAGTCATCCTCCATCCAGCTTTGTTCCGTTGCTTGTGAGGAATTGCGTTCCTTTGGAGGAGGAGAGGTGCTCTGCTTTTTAGAGTTTCTAGTTTTTCGGATTTTTTCCCCATCTTTGTGGTTTTATCTACTTTTGGTCTTTGATGATGGTGATGTACAGATGGGTTTTTGGTGTGGATGTCCTTTCTGTTTGTTAGTTTTCCTTCTACCAGACAGGACCCTCAGCTGCAGGTCTGTTGGAGTTTACTAGAGGTCCACTCCAGACCCTGTTTGGCTGGGTGTCAGCAGCGGTGGCTGCAGAACAGCGGATTTTTGTGAGACCACAAATTCAGCTGTCTGATAGTTCCCCTGGAAGTTTTGTCTCAGAGGAGTATCCAGCCAAGTGAGGTGTCAGTCTGTCCCTACTGGGGGGTGCCTCCCAGTTAGGCTGCTCGGGGGTGAGGGATCCACTTTAGGAGGCAGTCTGTCCGTTCTCAGATCTCCAGCTGCGTGCTGGGAGGACCACTACTCTCTTCAAAGCTGTCAGTCAGACAGGGACATTTAAGTCTGCAGAGGTTCCTGCTGACTTTTTGTTTGTCTGTGCCCTGCCCCCAGAGGTGGAGCCTACAGAGGCAGGCAGGCCTCCTTGAGCTGTGGTGGGCTCCACCCAGTTCGAGCTTCCTGGCTGCTTTGTCTACCTAAGCAAGCCTGGGCAATGGCGGGCGCCCCTCCCCCAGCCTCGCTGCCTCCTTGCAGTTTGATCTCAGACTGCTGTGCTAGCAATCAGCGAGACTCCGTGGGTGTAGGACCCTCCGAGCCAGGTGCGGGACACAATCTCCTAGTGTGCCGTTTTCCAAGCCTGTTGGAAAAGCGCAGTATTAGGGTGGGACTGACCCGATATTCCAGGTGCCGTCTGTTACCCCTTTCTTTGACTAGGAAAGGGAACTCCCTGACCCCTTGCGCTTCCCGAGTGAGGCAATGCCTCGCCCTGCTTCGGCTCACACACAGTGAGCTTCACCGACTGTCCTGCACCCACTGTTTGGCACTCCCTAGTGAGATGAAACTGGTACCTCAAACAGAAATGCAGAAATCACCCATCTTCTGTGTCGCTCAGGCTGGGAGCTGGAGACCGGAGTTGTTCCTATTCGGCCATCTTGGCTCCCTAAATTTCTTTCTTTTTCTAAATTCATGACGCATACATGTTTTAATTTCTTTTAAATGATCAGAGGCTGATAATTGCAAGCAACAATCCCCTAACCTAACTTTTCTCTCAACTAAGCTCACAGCTCCAGGATCAACAATTCCAAATCTTTCAAATATTTCTTTTTTTACAACATCTCTTAGTAATATTATTGTGCCATCACGTATTTCATTAAGTGGGGCATTATCTATTTAATTACTGCTATGATGAAGGAGATGTAGTTCACTTACAGAATATCACATCACATTTTCCCACCCATCAGTTTCCCAATATAGGTACATTACTATGCTTAGATTCTTCATTTTTAACCTAATATACTGAGACCATTATTTCCTGTATAAATGATAGACTCTACACTCTTTAAGATGAAGCTATTTATGTCCTCATTCTTCCCTTAGCTTCCTTTTTTCCTCGTCCTCTCAGCTTCTACCTCTTTAACTTTGATATTGTGATGGTCAATAACATTTACATTTTATCTATAACCATAATTGTGCCATGGCAGAATACAGAAGTCCCTTCTCTGAAGTCATTTTATTCCTTAAAGGATTCCCTTTGATTTTTTTTCAGTGGGCCATTTGATGCTTGATTGCCAGTTGCTCTGTGCAGGAGAGAAGGGGTATTTTGTTCCATAAAATAACTTGCAGTGAATTATTCCTTTTTATTCTCACAACTGACTCTCATTCTCTACCTTACCTGTTCTTTCTGAGGCCTGGCCTTCTCCAAATTTTTTCTACCTCCTTGCTGGTATATACCCTATAGTGCAAGTTGTGGGTACAACAACTGCAAAAGATAGAGGAGCAGGAACTATCTAAATAACCATGGTGGCTGGGTGCAGTGACTCATGCTGGTAATCCCAGCAGTTTGGGAGGCTGAGATGGGAAGATTGCTTGAGCCCAGGAGTTTGAGACCAGCCTGGACAAAATGGCGAAATCCCATCTCTACTAAAAATACAAAAATTAGCCAGGCATGGTGGCACATGCCTGTAATCCAAGCTACTCAGGAGGCTGAGGTGGGAGGATCCCCTGAACCTGGGAGGTCAAGGCTGCAGTGAGCCAAGATCATGCCACTGCACTCCAGCCTGCATGACAGAGCAAGACCTTGTCTCACAAAAAAGAAAATAAAAGGCCCATGGTGGTGTGGCTAGGAAAGAGTGCCAACCTTGTCCAAACGGAAGCTTTCTTTGCTGAAATTATACACTTTCTTTGATCAACTTCTTTTTACTCCATCATAGTTTTATTCCCCACCAATCTCCCCCGGACAGTCACTCCATTTTAGTTAGTATCTTGGTACTATTCTCAGAATTCAAATTTTAAATTAATTAATCTATATTTCTGAAGAGCTGTTTGTTTCCTTACTGTATATTTTGCTTTCTCCATGGGAAAGATTTGCTTGGGAGCCTCATGCAGTCTTGGTGGGAGTTATGTAACCACTGGGCTAGATATCTCAGGGCACACAGCATGGTGAGCCATTCCCTGGCGAGTTCCATCACCCAGAGCCAGACCTTTTGGGCCCTACACAGACTGTACAGCCCCAGCATGTGGGGGCTTGTATAAGGGAAGTTCTGATGTCACAGGATCCTTGGGGTGTTGCTTCACCAGCTGGAAACCTCTGTGGCCGGTGGCATCTTTGCCCAAGTTTTGCTCAGGTCCACTGGGCACATTCCGCCCACTCAGCCTGGCAGGCTACACTTGGCTCACACTACCACTACTGGGCTGGATCCCACACCTGCCAAGGGTGATTCAGGGCAGGGTGGTGAGGGGTGTGTGAGTGAGCGTGGGGTCCAGCCACTGTGCACAGCTAAGCATGCCAGCTGCAGTGGGCTGCGCAGCTCCAGGTCCTGGCTCTATGTGAGGCTGTGGCTGAACCAGACATACTACAAGTGGCTTCCACCACTGGTACCAGGGAATGCTGTGGCACCCAGGAGCTTGGAGATGCCAGGAACCACAGAGTCTGAAAGAGGGTTTCACAGCCCTGGCTCAGGGAGCCGTTAGGTCTCAGCTGCCCAAAAGGCCACAGCCCTTCTCTCCTGCTCATTGTTGTCAACATGGTGAGCTGGGGAAGGGGGTGTGTTTCAGCCCTGTTTGTGTTACAGCTCTCTCATTTCCACCATTTGCGGGAGTCCCAAGTTCTTGTCCCACATCCAGGAAGAATGAGGTTTGCAGACAACTGGAGGGTGAGCAAGGTGAAGAGGTGCTTTATTGAGTGACAGTGCAACTCTCAGGAGGCCTGAAATGGGTAGCTCCTTTCCACAGGCAGGTAATCCCAGCATCTGTGCAGCACCCTCAACAGAGGTGAGACACACAGTAGGTAGCCCCTATCCACAGGTAGATCATCCTGTTGTCTGCCCATGTCTGGCTGAGTCCAGGGTTTTTTATGGGCTTCAGAGGGGAGGAAGTGTATGCTGATTGGTCCATGGGTGGCCATGAGCTGGCCCAAAAAAAGCACCATAAGTTCTCACTCCAGTTTGTGGAACTGACAGTCCAGCCCCATTCCTTCAGGCAGTCCCTGGCTTGAAGGTAGAGCTTCACTGAGGGCCCACCCCTTTCCACCCAGGAGCCTGTATGCCTCCTGCCACCACCAACCTGCCATCCACTGTGCCCACTGGCACTCAGGCTGTTCATGCTGAGGGTCACCTTCAGGCCCATGCAGAGCCACCCTCAACTCCCCCTTGGCCTCCCTAATGTGCTCCTTGGCACCCAAAATCCAGAAGGGCCAAGATAGCAGGGGGCTACAGTGTCAGTGCTACCCCGAACATATGCACACCTGGCTGGGTTGCAACAGCCTCAACTTTGCTCTGAAATCAGCATGGGTGCCGGGAACAGGGAGAGGCCAGGAAGAAGGAGCAGGCACTTCTGAGCCTGTAGGGGAAGGGAGGTGGCCCGAGAACACAGGGATGCCTGGGTCTGCAGCTAGCTGGGTGGCTGCAGCTGCACCCAGTAGGGCAGGGCTCCCCCGCCTTCAACTCGGAAGGGGACATGGCTCCCACTTGTTCCTGGCTCCCACCAGCTCTGTGGAGCACAAAGCCAGACAGGCTGACACTGCCTTTACTGAGACCCTCTTGCTCTCAGGAGAGTTTTCATGGCCTGCTGCCTCTATTTTCACTGCTTGGTGACTGTGGTGTTTTGTTTTGTTCTTACTTCCTTTTCTCAGAAAAGAAAGTCTTTAGAATTAAAATTTAAGCTGACAAGAGATCCCCTCTCCCCAGGGAGCGGAAATATGGATATCCCTAAAGGTCTTGAGTGTTTCAGTCTTTCACTATTTTACACTCAATATTCCATGATTTTTATCTAGATATGCCTGGTGGACAACAGGTGATTGCCAACTATAGGTTGTCCCTCTCATCTCCAAATTCTGATGCTAGAAATCAGGAATGGCTATGATAGTCCAGATTTTCAGAATTGATAAGATATTTATATTACCCTAAGAGATATGGAAGTTGAACAGAATAAAAAAATTCAAAATAAAAGTAAATAAAATTACTATCTTTCCCTGTTTAGTTTGAGATCATGTGTAAATATCAGTGAATGTGGTGTCATATAGGATTTCTTTTTATTGATCAGAATTAGGTTCAAGTTGTATTCTGGAAACTTCTAATCAAATTGAGGGAAGATGCTAGCAGGTTAGAATTTGAGAATTAGATGATCTGGCTCCAAATTCAATACATATTGTCTATGTAATTAGCTGTGTCACCTAATGTGGTAACCAATAATGCCATTTCAAGAAACATTGTGCAGTCTGTTCTGATTCCTCCATTGGCTTAATTCCTATAATAAATATAGTTTCCAAAGTTTATAACTTAATTTTCAGAATTTATTTATTTTAATTGACAGATAAAAGTGATATATATTTATCATGTACAACATGATGCTTTGAAATAAGTATACATTGTGGAATGGCTAAATTGAGCTATTTAAAAATATGCACTACCTCACATACTGGTCATTTTTTTGTGTTGACAACACTTAAAATCTACTCTCTTAGCAAATCCACGCTGGCTTTGGTGATTTTTTTTTTTTTTTTGTACATGATACACTCATTTGGGTCAATAATTTTTTTAAAAGTCCATTGGAAGCAGAGAAGCAAATTTTTTGACCCAGCCTTAGATGTATTTAAAAGTTCAGGGCATAAAATGATAGATGTCTCAGGGTTTGTCTCATCAGTCAGAAACACAGAAACTCTTTTGAACAATGCCACAATGCAATCTAAGTTTGATCTAATTTTCTTCAAGACAACCATGCTCTTGGTGCCATCCTACCTGTTCTTTATGATTTCTATCCGTAAGTAGAATAATCAAGAGGTGAGATTGATGTTGTATTTGATTCTGGACATTAACTAGAGGGAAAACTCAAAGCCCTCTAAGAATGGTATCTAACTTAATAGACACCTCTTCATTACCTTTACTCAAAACTAAGACTCTTTGTGGTATCTGCCCACCCCACCTCTAATAGCCAGCTGCTAGTCCAGTGTCTGTCTCATTGAAGCAGTCTAGTGAGGTGCTGAGCAATTATGTCTGTCACGCTGTAATTGAGGAAAACCATCCTTACTTAGTTTTATATTTTTGAATGCTCCCTTGATTTTCCTTCTTGGTGTTCCCATCAAGCTAAAAATTCGCACTCACAAATTTTAAATTATCATGAGCATTTGGGGGATTTCCTATTTCATCACTGAGTCTCCTTTGCGTGCTCAGCAGCTTTCAATCTTGACAGAGACTCATCTGACCCATCTACCACCCTTAGGATATGCTATGCAATGCCAGGGACCTACAGCCTCTTAAGAGATTTTTGACCAAGGCCATCTCTTTGGGGTGTTTCTTGACTCATTTTGTACTCATTATTTAATTTTAATAACCTATAGTACTTAAAAATGTACAGTACTATATAAAGCACCTTAAAAATGGATGCATGGTGATTTTCTTATTTTAAAGTTGTGTATGATTTTTAAAATTATTACAAAAGCAGCTTATGTCTATTATAGAAAATAGGAAATACAGAAAAGCAAGAAGGAGAAAATATAAAATGTGCATACGAATAATTACTTTTGTAATATCATTGTATATCTACTCATATCTTTTCCTATGCAAATAGTTTTTGTACAAATGGGTGATATTTGTATAACTGTTTCATAACTTACTATAGGAATTAACATCACGTACATATTTTAAAAAATATTCTCAAAAATATATTTTTAAAATGTATATTGAACTAGATTCCACTATTTATTCTGAGAATTTACATTATTATAGTAAGAACATTATCCTTGATTTTAATTCACAGTCTAACATACCAAACTCTAAATTTCTTCTGTTACTCACTTTACATAAACACATTGCAGCCAGTCACCAACCCTTACATATATCCCTTCACAGTTTGAGCAGTTTTCTTTATTGAAAATATTTTTAATTTAAAATCATCTAAGTTTTATATTATCTTGGCACATTAACCCCTGTGGAAATGTGTAAGGCTTCTCTTCTAAAATAAATTATTTCATAAAGAGAGAGAGTAATAGAGTAAGTCATAAACCATGCTGATGAATTTTTAGTTACTACTGTCTTTAAAAAGTAAACAAAAAAATAAATAAATATTTTACATCTTCTTTTAGAGCCAACTCTTTCAATGAATTCAAAAAATTCATCTCTAATAAAAAAGTAATTTGAGGAACATTTAGGAAAAAAGCATAATATATAAAGCAACGTAAACAATAACTTTTAAACTTGCTTGTTTAGAAAATCACTGGGTACAGGTTAGTCAGCCTGATAAACTCTAACTTGCCTTCACGTCTCATCATCACACCTCCCTCCTCCAACAGAGCCTCCTCTGACAGCCAGACATCTAG
Organism: Symphalangus syndactylus; assembly: GCF_028878055.3. Classification (NCBI taxonomy): domain Eukaryota; kingdom Metazoa; phylum Chordata; class Mammalia; order Primates; family Hylobatidae; genus Symphalangus; species Symphalangus syndactylus. The sequence goes on from NC_072424.2 coordinate 107,145,935, forward strand.
GCATTTCTGTGCTCCATTATGGTAATGATCGTCTTTTTTTATAAGTGACTATATTTGTTTGTCTTTCCCCTTCCCTCCACTCCATTTCCATTAGGGAAGGCATAGTCTTTCCATTTTGAATATTTGGTGCTTAAGACAAATCAAAAGTTTTGTTGGGTAAATAAATCAATTCACTTATCTATTAATCAATGGCAGTATGCTTTAGCAAGAGTAATTATGAATATCTAATAAATAGTAGGAAGAGGAAAACTGACATGTATTAAAATGCAATTAAATGACAAGCCATCTGTTGAATCCTAACAGACTTTATAATTTCATTTTTTCCTACTATAATGACGTTTTAAATTATCTCACATTTTCATAAACAATTATTAATAAAAACATACAGTAACTTACATAAAAATAGACTGTTTTGCATGATATAGTTGAAATTTTTATATAACATGTATATCCATATATATGAATACATATGTATGTATACAGACACAGAAAGAGAATACCAAGAATTTATTGTTTAAAAAAAAACCTCTAAAAAGCAAGAAACAAAATATCTTGCAACTCAAAGAATCTCATTTATATTTCACATAGGCTGTAGACACAGCTCAGGAACTCAGATGTGATGCTTATGAATATGTATAAAGTATAATTAGCTTAGAAAATGCTGCTTCATCACCTGTCCCGATATTGTTGATGTGCTTCAATAACTTACCAAGCAGTGCTGGAAAGTGTTCTCTCCAAATTCCAGTGAGTTGAAACGGTGCTTTTCACCCATAACATGTTAGTGTTTTCCATTCCCTTATCATATGAAAAGCCTGTCCTTTAAACCCGGATTGCTGGCAGATTGCTTGTAACTGACAGTTGTACGCCATAAGCTCTTTAATATTTTAGAGAGCTTCTTGAAACATTGAGGCATGTCTTTTCCTCCAAATCTCTTGATTTTTAACCTCTCAATTCCACAGTGCTTGCATGAGGTGACTACTCTCTTTTCTCTGGCCTATACTATTACAATAACCAATTGATGGCTCCTTTTTTCCCACACAGCTGCCCAATTCATCTTACTGGACTACAGCTCTGATCACACTCTCCTACTCAGAAACTTTCAATGCCTCCAAATTGCTCATTGCCCAGTTTCCTTACTCGCACATTCAAACCTTCCAGAAATTGACTCTGACCTGTCTAATAGTCTCACTTCTCCACATTGCCCTTGACGAACCCTACAATCTTAGGAAGCTGAAATACTCGCTCTCACATCCACGCATCAAAAGTCCCTGCCTGCCTCCCTGCCTTTCCTTATACTATTTCTACTGTATCTTCTACATTCCTGTATATACTACCTGTCTCCTTTCATCTGAGCAAGGAGTGGTTGACTAAGGATCCAGGAAGAAATCACTGACTTCCTAAAAAGCAGGAAAGAAAAAAATTGCCTGGAAGCAAAGAGCAGCTGATATTCAGAAATGCAAAAAGATAGAAAATTAGCAACACAGAGGTCTGTATCGGTAGATAGCCTTCAGTCAGGGCTGTAATGTTTCTGGATGAAGGTGCCAGTGGAAAATCAATACATTGATAATCATCCAGCCAGACTAATCAGAAAAAAATCAGAAAAGTCACCAACTACCAACATCAGGAATACAAGAGGTGAAATCACTACAACTTCTGCAGATAGTAAAGGATGTTAAAAGGATATTATAAACAATTTGATGGCAATAATGCAACAATTTAGATAAAAAGGGCAAATTCTTTGAAAATCACAAACTACCAAAACTCACAAATAAATAATCTGAATAGTTCTATATTCATTAGAGAATTTAATTTGTAGTTCAAAACCTTCACACACACAAATTCAGTTCCAGATGAGTTTACTTGTGAATTCCACCGAACATTTAATGAAGAAATAATAAACTCTTTCAGAAAACCGAAGAGGAGAAAATACATCCAACCTCATTCTACGAGGCCAGTATTACTCTGATACCAATGTCAGACAAAGATAGTTTTTAAAAAAGAAAATTATATTATATAACAATATCCTTCCATGAACATAGATGCAAAAGTTCATGGCAAAGATAACAAATCAAATCTAAAGATTTATTCAAAGGATTATACATTATCACTAAATGAGATTAATGCCAGGATGTAAGATTGGTTTAATATTTGAAATTAGTCAGTGTAATTTACCATATAGCAAACTATATAATCACCTCAATTGATACAGCAAAGGCATTTGACAAAATGCATCTATTTTTCTTTTAAAAACTGCCTACTAAGAGTAGGGGAACTTCACTACCTGATCACTATAAAAACTTATTTTTTAAAAAAACCTAACAGCTAAAATCATACTTAGCACAAGACTAAGATTAGGAAGAAGACAAGGATATCTGCTTCCATTACTTCCATTTAACATTGTACTAGAGAGGCTAGCCAGTACAAGGGGCAAGAAAAAGGAAATAAATGGCATCCAGATTGAAAAATAAGTACAATTGTTTTTATTCACAGATGCTATAGAATCTAAGCATAAAATCCTGGTGGTTCATGCCTGTAACCCTAGTGCTTTAGGAGGCTGAGGCAGGTGGATCGCTTGAGGCCAAGAGTTTGAGACTAGCTGGGCAACATAGCAAGACCTCATCTCTACAACCAAAAAAAAGTTTAAAAAGCATAAAATAAAATGCTATCTATTAAAAAAAGTTACTAGAACTAATAAGTGAGCTTACCAATGTTATAAGGTACAACATCTATATGTGAAAATCAATCATTTCAAAGACTGGCAAGGATACGTTGGAAGTTGAAATTAAAAGGTTACAGTTTATGATAGCATTAAAAATGTGAAAGACCCCCTACACTGAATACTCTGGAGATAAATTAAAGAAAATCTAAATAAATCAAGAGATATACCATGTTCATAGATCAGAAGATTCAATATTCCTATAATCCTAGTTTATACGTATTGACCTACATATTCAATGCAATCCCAGTAAAAATCCTAGCAAGGTTTTTTCCTAAAAATTGACAGGTATGTTTTAGAATTCATATGGAATTGGAAAGGAGAAAAATGTTGGAAAGGTTATACTACCTGACTTCAACACTTACTACCAAGCTATGGTAATCAAAAAGTGTGGTGTTGGTATCAATATTGACAAATAGATTATTAGAATAGATTAAAGAGTCCAGGCCGGGTGCGGTGGCTCACACCTGTAATCCCAGCACTTTGGGAGGCCAAGGCAGGTGGATCACGAGGCCAGGAGATCGAGACCATCCTGGCTAACACGGTGAAACCCGGTCTCTACTAAAAATACAAAAAATTAGCCAGGCGTGTTGGCAGGTGCCTGTAGTCCCAGCTACCCGGGAGGCTGAGTCAGGAGAATGGCATGAACCTGGGAGGTGGAGCCTGCAGTGAGCAGAGATCGCACCACTGCACTCCAGCCTGGAAGACAGTGAGACTTCGTCTCAAAAAAAAAAAAAAAAAAAAAAGAGTCCAGATATAGATCCAGACATGTATGGTCAAATGATTATGACAAAAATGCAAAAGCATACAAAGTATATTTAACAAATTCTACTAGAGGAATTGAATATCCATGAACAACAACAAAAAAATGAACTTCAGTCTGTATCTTGCACCATATTCCAAAATTAACTCAAAAGAGATGCGAGACCTAATTGTAAAACATGAAAATATAAAACATCTAAAAATATATAAGAGAAATCTTTGTGATCTTGGGTAAAGCAAAGATTCTTAGATACAACACCAAAAGCATATCCTCAAAAGGAAAACAAAATTAACAACTTAAACTTCATCAAAATTGAGAACTTCTTCCCTTCAAAAAAAAAAAAAAAGCACTTTTAAGAAAATGAAAAGATAACTACAAACTAGTAGAATATATTTCCAAATTACATATCTGATAAAGGACCCACATCCAGATTATTCATATATATCATTCAAAACTCAAAAATAAGAGCAAATAACCCAAGAAAATTTAAACAAAAGATTTAAACAGGTCACCAAAGAAGGTGGAAAATAAGCATGTGAAAAGATGCTCAATGTTATTAGTCATAAGGAAAACACAAAGCAAAACCAAAATGATGACCAGATAGAATGTCTAAAATTTTAAAAGACAGGTTATACCAAATATCAACAAAGATGTAGGCACATGCAGCTCTCATACACTGGTGGTGGAAATATAAATAGTTCAGATACTTTAGAAAACGGGTTGATAATTTCTTAAAAACGTAAACATAAATTACCGTATGATCCAGCCATTCTGCTTCTATGTATTCACTCCAAGATAAATGATGGCATACGTTCACCCAAAAGTTTGTACACAGATGTGTACATATCCCTATGATGAAATACTAACCAATAAAAAGGATCAAATATGGATACACACACAACATGGATAAATGTCGAAACTATGTTGAGTGAAAGAAGCCAGACAAAAAGAGAGTACATGCAGAATAGTTCCATTTATATAAAATTTTATGAAATGCAAACCTACAGTGATGGAAAGCAGATCAGTATTTGTCTGGGGACAGAGGGAAGAGAAGGAAGGATAGAAGGAAGAGATTCAAAAGAAATGATGGATATATTCTCTACCATGGTTGTGGTAATGGTCTCACGGGTGTATATATTCAAAACTTATCCAATTGTAAATTGGTTTGCATGGTTTATGCCCGTTTTACCTGAATAAAAGCATTAAACAGTGTTAGTCATCTCTGGTCATAGTCCCTCCACAATTTCCACAGCTAAGATTTTAGCCTCTTTCACTGTTGTTCGGGCCATCTTCCTCTTTTCTCTCTTACCAATTCCATTTATTTTCTTTTTTTAATTCTTTTTACTTTTTTAAATTTTTGAAACTTGTATTTTAGGTTCAAAGGTACATGTGCAGGTTTGTTATATAGGTAAACTCTTATCATGGAGGTTTGTTGTATAGATTTCATCACGCAGGAACTAAGTCTACTACCCAATAGTTATTTTTCTCTGATTCTCTCCCTCCTCCCACTAGCTGCCCTCAAGTAGGCCTCGGTGTATGTTGTTCTCCTCTTTGTGTCCATATGTTCTTATCATTTAGCTCCCACTTATAAGTGAGAACATGCTGTATTTGATTTTCTGTTCCTGTATTAGTTTGCTAAGAATAATGGCCTCCAACTCCATCCATGTTCCTGCAAAAGACATGATTGCATTCATTTCATGACTGCGTGGTATTCCATGGTGTATATGTACCACATTTTACTTATCCAGTCTGCCACTGGTGCTATTCCTTATTTTCTTATGCTCAGCAAATCAACCTTTTCTCCCCACTTTAATCCTGTGCCTCACTTTGCACACCTGAAGTTAGCTTTAAAATTATGACTTTTAAATGCTTGTCAGATTACACTCTTACAAAAAGGTATTCACACTCCAAGGCCCTGGGGAAAGCTGTTTTCTTTTTTTGTCTAGTTTCATCTAGTACTATAAATGGCCCATATTATCTTGACAATTCAGGATTGTATTATCATCCTTGGTTATTTTACTACAATAAGTTTGGCATCTACTGAGACCTACTTTACCTCTATACATTTTATCTCTTTCCAAATTGACTCAGACTCCTGAGCTTCAAAAATTCTTCTCTCCACTTTTTAGAGTTTTCTCTTGTCTTTGCTCATTGTCAGACAGATTGTCAGCTGTCACTTCTGCTGTTTTCATGTGTTTGTTTAGAGAATCTTCACACATTCTTTCATTGTAATTTCCTGTCTCTAAACTGTTTTGATTCAGAAAACCTATAACCAAGGGAGTAAAAATGATGTGTAAATTTGGAACAAATATAGAATCTGAGTGGGTAACCTGAGGCTTACTTTGTGAGTTAAAGTGCATTGCATCTGTCCCATTAATTTTGACACTCTTTTTTTTTCCAAGATAAATGACACTTATGTGATGTTACTGTATCTAATTCCCAAGAGAACTGTAGCAGTGAGAATTCCTGTTTTTCCCAGCAGAAAACATCATCAGTTTTCTGGAGAATAATTTGCCAAGGCTGTCTTTTGCAAGAACTATGTTCAGTGTTCTTTTTTATTTATGTAGATGTTTCCAATATATCTTTTTGTAGATATCATAGTATTTTACAATCAATCTGTTCTATGAGCAATCGATTATTTACCTGAAAGCTATTAGAATAATACATTAAAATAAATTTGACCACAGCCATACCAAGTTCTGTAATCTTTTCTAGTTTAATGTTCAAATAATGTGACTGATAAAAATAATGTAACTAAGGCAGTCCAGATGCCTTTAACGAGTGTTATGTCTGTGATAATCTGAGTTCAGATTTATATCTTCAACAGTATTTAGCATTCTCCAACCCTTCTTGCACTTGCAATACTTTTCCAATTTAAAATTTACACATAAGATCCTATTTGATTTATCTCTTGGTATATATGAATTATGTAATGATTGCTGAGGAGCAAACACTATTAAAATGGGTAACTAGACATTCAAGTTAAACATTCCTTTTCCCATATCATTCTATTAACTTTGTGTCACCTTTTTTAATCTAAGTCTAAACAAATATATCTTTGATTGCAGATAATTGTGGCTCAGAGATGGTCATTTAGAAGATTGTGTTTTGCCATACTGCTTCAAGATGCGTTTTTTAAAAGGAGCAGTGTTCTTTCTCATTTCAGCACTTGGGAGATACAGGAAATGCTTCCCTCTCCCTCCACAACTAGAGTGAAATTTGCTTAAGGATAAAATCAGGGGAAGTGTTTAGTTCTTAATTTGCTTGACTTCTGCAGCACGTCGTAATGCTGCTCAGTTATGTCCTTGCAACACCGCCAGTTATCATGCATTGAGTCACTTCTGCATCTCTGAATTTCCATAGTGTCATGCTCTCCTAATTTCTCCTTTTCCTCTGTGGAATGCCAGTCACCTTGCCAGCTCCACTTTCTCTGCCTACTCCCTAAACATTGAAGTTCCTAAGAACTCCGTTCCAGATCTTCTTCTCATACCATAGTAAACAGTCTCCTAACTTTAACTACCAAATATGTGCTAATAATTTACAATTCTGTATCTGCAGCCCAGAGCTCTTTCCCAAAGGCAAACTCTGTGTACCCACTGCCTTCTGGATCCCTCCACTCCATTATTCTCTGGTTTTGGATGTATGACATTTGTTTTTCTGTCCACAGGCAACAGGTCCTCGGGGGTTATTAAAGGAAGATGCCAAAGGCTCTCTTCAGAAAAGCTTCAGGATTCTTAACGAAGCCAAGAAGTTAGCAAATGATGTAAAAGGTCAGTGTGGCCATAGTTTTTATTATATTCCAGTTAATCGGGTTATTACTGATAAGATATTCTATCACACTATTGGAGAATATAATTTCTTTAGCATGATTTTTGTGATGATTCTATAATCTATTTAATGCAAGTAAACTTTCTCACTAGTTTTACAAAATGTTGCCTACTTATCTCACTTCAAGTAGGGTAATATTCCATAATTTGTAAGTCTTATTTCTATAGCATCACTTCACCTATATCTAATGTATAGTAACTTTTAGTGTAATAAGTTTTTAAGAGTATCAAACCCAGGCCAGCCATAGTGGCTCACACATGTGATCCTGGTGCTTAGGGAGGCCGAGGCAGGAGGATCCCTTGGTGCCAAGAATTTGAGACCAGCCAGCGAAGCATAGCAAGATCCTTTCTCTACAAAACATTTTTTAAAAATTTAGTCAGGTGTAGCAGTGTGAGCTCATAGGCATAGCTACTTGGAAGGCTGAGCCAGGATGATCACTTTAGCCCACGGGCGTGAAGTTACCATGAGTTGTGATCACACTACTGTACACCAGCCTGGGTAACAGAGTAAGACCCTGTCTCTAAAAAGAAAAACAAAATTAAATACATTTTCCTTTTTCTGAGATGAAGTCTCGCTCTGTCAACCAGGCTGGAGTGCAGTGGTGCAATCTTGGCTCAGTGCAGCCTCTTTCTCCCAGGTTCAAGTGATTCTCCTGCCTCAGCCTCCTGAGTATCTGGGATTACAGGTGCATGCCACCACACCTGGCTAATCTTTGCATTTTGAGTAGAGACAGGGTCTCACCACGTTGACGAGGCTGGTCTCGAACTCCTGACCTCAAGTGATCTTCCCGCCTCGGCCTCCCAAAGTGCTGGGATTACAGGTGTGAGCCACCGTGCCCAGCCCTAAATACATTTTTCTTGTATTTTATTTCTGATTCAGGAATCAAAATGCACAAAATATCTACTGCTATATTAAGAGTTTTATGTTAAGAATATGTCATTAAACATGGTTGCTCTCTATACGAGCCATTACATTTATTATTTCATGTACATATCTCTTGTCTCCCATTTGAATTGCCACCTGTTTCTCTCTCCAGTTTCATTCCCTACCATTTTCTGTCTTATATCTGTCTCCCTAACCTTACCTAAGTATTCATAATTCCTCCCAAACATGCTACTCTTCCAAGCCTTCATGTTTTCAGTATTATTTCTTCCCCTTGGAATGCCTCATCCTTCACCTCTCTTCTTTGTCTAACTGCTTTCTTCCAGACCTTCAGGATTTAGTTCAAATGCCATCATTTCCAGGAAACCTAACACCTCATCTGATTTACATGCCCCCTCTCTGGTATAGTTTTCTCATAGACTTGTCAAACCACCACAATCATGGACTAATTAATATGCCATCTTCTTTTTAAATTTTTAAAATTTTTGTATTGATACATAATAGATGTATAAATTTTTGACATTCCATCTTCTTGAGGAAAGACATGGGGTTTTGCTAACTGTGTATTTCTAGTATGCATAATAATGACTAGCTCAAATGAGGAAATACTTATTTTTTACAATAAATGGTGTTGGCTTATCTTACTTATCTTAGAAAGAGAAGAGGTTTTAAAATCATTTATATTTGGCATGTTTTGGTCTCAGTAGAGGCTGATATGGAATTACAAGTTCTATCTCCATTATAAGTAAAATTTTAATAGTACAATTCTTCAGGCTGTGTATTACAGGTGAAATAAAACTCCCTACACACATAATTCTGCTCAGCAGGTACCTCTTATTACAATCTGAAGAATGACTATAAAAAGCCAAAACCTGTGTTCCTATTGGACAAATAGACTATTGGAAAATTGGACAAAATTCAATCCTGTGACTTTGTGGTCACTCCTTCCTATCTCACACCCTTTCCCAGGGCTGGGAATAGGGAGGAAGGGAGTGAGGTGATTCATGCAAGTGCAGGAACCAATCCTGTCTTTAAGATTTTAATAGTACCAGGGCCGTGCCCTTGCCTCTGTTTCCCCACAAACACTGGTATTATAAAAATGAAGATTGAGTCCACTTGTCCAATAGGAATACAGGTTTTAGCTTTCTATAGTGACTCTTCAGATTGCAATAAGAGCTCTTTGCTGTGCAGAATTATGTATTTTATTTCACCTGTAGTACACAGTCCAAAGGATTTACTATTAAAGTGCCATTTATAATGGAGATCAAATTTGTTCATCATGTATCTTGTTTATTGCACTAATATTGATTTTTTACATATTGCATGAAAATATTTTTATCTTGACTGCAGAATTTTTTAATGCACCTTTAAATTTTGCACCTGAGCTGAGTGCTTTAATCACCTCATTCTGCTTCCAACCCTGCCCTTGCCTCTATTTCCCCACATACACTGGTATTATAAAAATGAAGAAAGAATTTTATTTTTAGGCATTTTTTTTTCCAAGAGAAAAAGAAATCTAAAGACAAGCATTGTAGGAAGGGTTAGGAGACAGAAATGTTCATTAGTTTGAATTTCTTTTTTTTTTTTTTTGTAGTTCAGGTAGTACATTATTTAAAGTAATGAAAACCCACAAACTACTCAAGTAATAATTCCTCTAGAAAACCAAGCCAAGGCTATGACGGAGATGGGAATGTTTTCTTGCTACATTATGACATCTCTCTGATTTGTGGCCAATTACAGAGGTTATAAAATGGCTGTTAATCAGGGAAATGCCATATATTACCACCAGGAACTGCTGAAATAGGCCCTACAGAGCAAAACTCTTGACAGCAGCTATTAAAATAGAGATTTAGTCATTTCTCTCTCTATGGTGCCTGGAGTTAGAAGGAATAAAAATGGTGAGGCCAGTATACCCTCCATATTTCTAATTTGTTGCTTGGTTCAGTTCAGTACAGTTCAGTTAGTTCGTGAGCTTCAGTCATGAATGACTTAGTGCTGCTACCTGCCATTTTTATGCTGTCCTTGCCTTGAGGGAGTCTGAACTTGCCAGGAGCAATTTGTTTTGCTTTTTAATTTTTGAATATACATCTGTTTAAAAGTAAATTTGCACTTGTGTGAGTTTGAGATTTGAAGCTTGTCTACATTGCACTGATCGAATGTTTGTGGAGATAAAAAGTATTTTGTTGATGGGTATGAGGCTTGGTACAAATTGATGACTGAAAGAGTGAAAAGATGAATTAGTACCACCAGGTGAATGAATACTACTTTGCAGATGGACAAGAAATTTTTTTAGGCCGGGTACAGTGGCTCATGCCCTGTAATTTTAGCATTTTGGGAGGCCGAGGCAGGCAGATTATTTGAGACCGGGAGTTCAAGAACAGCCTGGGCCACATGGTGAAACCCCATCTATACAAAAAAAAATTAAAAAGAATCAAAACTTAGCTGGGCGTGGTGGTGTGCACTTGTAGTTCCAGCTACTCAGCTACTTGGGAAGCTGAAGTGGGAGAATAACTTGAGCCCAGGAGGCAGAGGTTGCAGTGAGCCAAGATCGTTCCATTGCACTCCAGCCTGGGTCTCAGAGTGAGAGCCTGTCTCAAATAATAATTAATTAATTAATAATAAAAATTAAAAAGAACTTTTTTCAGTAAAATGCCAACTTCAGGTTCTCATGGAATGTGTACAAGGCAAGGAAGAAGTAGACCTTGGTTTATTAAAAGTTTGAGAATATTAAGATTTTAAAATTATACATCTTACCTTATATTGACTAACTTTTCGGTTTTATTTCCTTCTTAATTTATCCCCAATTTTTGTCTTTGCCCAATATAAATGAAATTATTTAATTACTTAGAAAAATAATAGGTAACACGTTGGCCAGGTGCGGTGGCTCGCACCTGTAATCCTAACACTTTGGGAGGCCGAGGCGGGCAGATCACCTGAGGTAAGGAGTTTGAGACCAGCACGGCCAACGTGGTGAAACCCTGTCTCTACTAAAAATGATAAAATTAGCTGGGCATGGTGGTGGGTGCCTGTAATCCCAGCTACTCGGGAGGCTGAGGTAGGAGAATTGCTGGAACCCAGGAGATGGAGGTTACAGTGAGCTGAGATTGCGCCACTGCACTTCAGCCTGGGCAACAGAGCGAGACTCTGTTTAAAAAAAAAAAAAAAAAAGGGTAACATACCTATAAAATAGATAACACAGGAAATAAAAAGACCTATTCCCTGGAGATCTGTGACAGCTCATTTTAAAAGAGGCGGTTTGTCTCATAGCACTGTAGCCTGTGGTATATAATTACAGTTAACCTTTGAACAATGTGGGGATTGGAGAGCATGGATCCCCTGCACAGTTGAAAATCCATGTATAACATTAGACTCTTCATAAACTTGACTAAAAAAAAAATCTATTCCCAAGCCCAAGAATAATGAATCAGTGCATTGCTTGACATATGGTGCTGTCCCACACAGAGAACAGTATGAAACATTATTCCAATCATTAAGTTTTATCAAACCAATTGAAGCCATCCTTCTACACAATGGTCCTCCAAACACTCAGTCATTCTGTTCAGACAAGTGGGTCATGAAGATTCTGAGATCATGGATGTAATACACTTGCAAATGCTAACCTGTTGAGATTCTGTATTATTATTTTATATTTTAAAAATAAGAGAATAAACTGGAATACTGCAGTGCTGCTAAACCAAAGTATGATATAGGAGTGCAATTGTGACTAAAGGATCCTTTTATTATTAAAGATATACTCCTTTTGAATTTGCATATTACCCTTTGCCTGAATCAGCCTTTCCATAGGAGGCATGTAAAAGACAAGCAAAATCTGCTCTATTGACAACAATTTTAGACTAAAAGGATGAAATTAAGCCTGGGTCTCCTGGCCTACTGTGGTCTGGAGAACAAAGCAGTCTTTTCCAGGTGAAATTGCTGATCTCTCACACAAAGTTGTGATTCCTCCTTTAGAGTGTGAATGGTGGAAATAAAAAAATAAAACCAGGGTGGACTTCGATTAGAGAAAAAATGAAAAGTGGCAAAATAGTGGCAAATACAGAGGGGCAGGTTCTATCGGAAAGATTATCCCTAAGAGTGAGACGTAGCTTGTCATATCCAACCCCACCATGTGAGTAGAAGACAAGAAACAAACATTCAGAACACTCCTGTATATCATCTCAGCAAGAGACAAAGGCCCGTGCAATAAAAATGGGGCTTAGAGCTAAAAACTCATCTGGGCTTTGTTGTGTGTTCAGAATCAGAGTCTGAGATTCTGTGGCGTTTTTTGCAAGTAAGTTAATTTAGACCAGAGATAAACAGAAATGCCTTCAAGAGACTTACAGATAACATAAAGGGATGGTGGGGCCTGTGTTAAACCAAAGAGTATTTGTCTTATTTAAAGGTATTCAAACTCAATTTTCTTGCTGGGCAAAAGAAAACAAGCCTGCAAGCCCACAGTCAGCATGTCCTAGAGGAGCCAAATGCGGGTGTTGATGTCTGGTGGTTTTAGTTTTTCATTCCACTCACTGCAGAGGGGACTCCCTTTCATCCCAATATCCTAAATCTTTGCAGAACCTGCTACCAGACAAGTACACCTTCCCTCCTTTCCTGAAGCTCCTACTATGACCCCCTAGTGGGAGGAAGAGCATATGCAAGCATGGTGCTTATTGTGAACAAGATCTAATCTCTTAATCCGGTCTAAGAAATTAGATCTTGTTCACAATAAGCACCATGCTTGCATATGCTCTTCCTCCCACTAGGGGGTCATGAAAATGTAGCACATATATACCATGGAATACTATGCAGCCATAAAAAATGATGAGTTCATGTCCTTTGTAGGGACATGGATGGAACTGGAAACCATCATTCTCAGTAAACTATCACAAGGACAAAAAACCAAACACCGCATGTTCTCACTCATAGGTGGGAATCGAACAATGAGAACACATGGACACAGGAAGGGGAACATCACACTCCAGGGACTGTTGTGGGGTGGGGGGAGGGAGGAGGGACAGCATTAGGAGATATACCTAATGCTAAATGATGAGTTAATGGGTGCAGCAAAACAACATGGCACATGGATACGTATGTAACAAACCTGCACATTGTGCACATGTACCCTAAAACTTAAAGTATAATAATAATAAAAAAAAAGATCTAATTTCTTACTTTCAGATCAGAAGAGGGTTTCTCCATAACCTGACTCCCTGTGAAACAGTCATCTCTGAGGTTCCCATATGTGGTCACTCTAGTATGTATGTCTGTCTGTGCAAAATAAGTAATCAGATATAGAGCACATCCCAAACTTGTGACAGCTACTGGGGAAAGGGAAGCACAGGAGTAATAATCATGAAAGAAAGCTAGAAATATAAAGGTTCAGAAAACGATACCATTCCGAATCATTGTCACCAAACTCAGTGATTGCCTGCATAATGCAGAAAACTGGAGGGATTTTTCTAAAAAGTACAAAGATTGGGTGTAGCAACCTTATCAAATCAATTTGCTGGAGAACTAGGAGAGAAATACAGTTGCAGATTTTACCTTCTATTCTTCCTCACTCGGGTGCTCTTCTTTCCTACCCAGGTCTCAAGGTCCTGCACTGGGTATTTAGGTTGACTTAGGGGACAGGGTCTTTAGAAATCTCAAGAAGCCAAAATCTGAACACAGTCGCTTATGCCTGTAATCCCAGGTCCTTTCAAAAGTAATCACATTTCCATGAATTTCACCCTTGTGAATGGGGCATTCTTTCAGGGCATTTATTTGTGCCCTATTCATATTAATAAAAAATAAAAATTCCATTTCAGAAACTCAACTGGATGAAATTTGAATAGTCAAATTAAACATTTCCATTAAAATTTATAATAATCATCCTGATATTTAGTTGAAAAGTGAGGAATATATACATAGGTATACATATGCTTAGGAAATATAAAAAGGAAATAAACTTAGGTTCTGGACCAAGTAATTTAAATAAAAAAGAAATAAAGTCATAAATAACATTATTGTAATAAAAACTGGTAAAACACACCAGGACAATTTTCAAACCAATGTCAGTGTTTTACCTTTTACTTACTGCCTATGGCAAATCCAGCACTTTCTCATACATCTCCCAGTTTATTTCTCATATCAGTCACATGAAGGAAGATATTGTCTTTATTTGCCATATGTAAAAAGGGACAGAAATGACGTTTGAACCCACATCTTCCAACTCTGTGTCCTATAATGATTTCATTGTACCGGACTAGATTTCAGAGAAATACTGTGTAGCAGCTTTATTTTGAGATCGTACATAGTTAGTTCTAATATAACTAAGCCCTAATTTATATTTAGCATCATGTCAGAAACATGATAAACAAGAGTAACTGCTCATTATTAATGCAAGTGACTTGCAACTCTGCCCTGCGATTTTTATTCTGGATATATCTATCTTGTGCCATTTCAATGGGCATGTGACAAAGGAAAATTACACTGTCAGTGTGTTCCCAGTCGACCCTTGCTACTCTGCTTCTTCCATTCCCTCATTGTGAGTCCTGCTTTTGCCAAACTAATTCTCGGACATTTTTCTTCTACCCTATGAGGAGGAGATGAGAAAGGGAGAGCCAGACTTAAAGACGTATGTGTGTGTAGCCTTTGAGTTTTGGTGGATGTGATCTTTAGAGAGAAAATAGAGAGAATGACTAGGCTTCTGTTATTGGGTTTCAGAGCTGAAGGAATAAGGAGAGGGAATCTAGAAAATATAACTATGGATTATAAATTAAATCTTGTTCTCCAGAAATCACAAGTAAAAAATTCAGTTGGATTTTCTTTTAACTATCGATAATTCTGTTTCTTCACCCTTGTTACAATCCAAACTGAACCACAAGATTTCTTTCTTACTTTTAGTTATGGATACTCTATGCCTCCTCTGTCTTTTAGTTAAAATCAGCCCAGGAGTGCTTATTTGTCTAGGTTTTCCTCGCTATTATTTTGTAAGTTCCATTTTGAAATCGGCAATTCTTCTCTGAATAGCTTCTACTCGTCTAATTCTATCACCAAAGCTACAAAATGTTTAGATGTAGTTCAAGAAATTCCAGAAACTACTTTAGAAAAAAGTGATCAGCATAAGAAAGGGCAAATTAAGAAGAATCAGAGTCAAGCAGCTGAAACATTAAAAAAAAATCAGAACAGGGTTGGAATATATACATTGTAACTTGCTAGTACAAAAAAAGTGCAGAGAATCAAAATTAGTGCTTTGGAACTTGAGAGGCAGCAGTAACAATATTCTTCAGGTCAGTCTTCTGAATAATTGGCCCAGTTGTTCAGCCAGTACTTTGCTGTCAGAATGCAGAAAGTGGTATAAATCCAGGGATGCCCTTCAAATTAATTATCTTTTTCACCATACATGAATATCTTGCTTGCCAGAACATTTGAATGCTTCATTATTTTAAAAACTAAATCCAATCAAGAAGCTAAGAAATGAAATTTCTACAGTTCCATTTTCTTAAGTGTTGAAGACTTCCAAGCTAATATCAAAAGAGCAGCCCTTTATTCTCAAAGAATTTGTATAGATATCACAGTCATAATCAGACTGGCTTTATTTCAGAGAGTATGCTTTTGGTAGCCTATCCAAAGATTTTATTTTAGTATAAACAGTAAAAATAACAGAAGTATTATAAGAAAGATGAATTGTGATTGACAGAGGAGAAAATTCAATTACTTGGAAAGTGTATTTTGTGGGATTAGAATTGAAAATAATAATATGTCAGTGACTGAAGTAGACATATTGATGTTTTAGAGCCATGCTTTGCTGCAATATTTTATGCTTTGTTTTTCAGTGATGTCAGGTCTTTGGCTTGGAATTTAACAACAGACACTTTAAACAATGTTATGTGCTTATATTAGTATAATCTGTAGTATAACAGAAGTTTAAGATGTCTGCCTATAAAACTCTTTATATGAAATGGAGTGAATCATTAATTAATATGTCCAGTACTCTCCTTCACATCCAGACACCGATAGTTCAGAATCCTCCATCTATCCACCTTTCCCTTTACTATTCTTCACAGATGCAGGCCAACAAAGACGAGGATAGTTCTCCAGCTGCCCGTGGCCTGCACAGCTCCTCTAATGAGCTACATGCACAACCTCTGAGAGGGGTGTGCACACAATCAAATTAAGACTGCTGTAGCTCTATTCTATGGGGCATATTCTCTCCCACCTGCCTTCTCTGGGTATCAGGAAAGTGATGAAAATCAGTCTTGGTGTTGACAAATAACACGAAGATGGCAAATAACATTCTTCCCCAGTTAGGTGGTTTAAGTTTTTTAAAAAATTGAAAAACAGAAATATATGCACACAGAAAGCAATTTAGCCAGCACAACCAGGTATAAAATGAGAAGTTTTAGTACATTGTCCCTCATGGCACTGTTAACTGCCTCATTCGTTCCCAGTTTCTACTCACTATTAATTACTGTAAAGGTTTTTGGCATGTTCTTCTCTACCCAGCTCCCACCAGCCCCTACCATGCCAAATGCTTGTATATGTGTTAGCATATATATGGTGCATCTTGCTTATTTTCATGGAAAGGTCTTAAGGTTTATTTCACGTCCACATCCGCTCATCTACTTCTTTTTATAGATTGCACATGTACCATTGTATGAACATGCTATGTAGATATAAACAGTACTTTAATCTTGTTAGGGTATTTTTATTCCCCCCTCCTTTTTTTATTACAAATGAAGAGCTAGTGAGTATCCCCAAAGATAAATCTTTTACAAGTATATTGTAGGGTAAATTTCCATCAATAGAATTGCCAAACCAAATACATGTCTCTTTAAAATTCTAATAAACGTATTAACTTGCTGTTCAAACAATGGAATCAATCTGCACTTCCACTAGCACTCTTGTGAACACTTGACATTATCATACATTTAATTTTCCCCAATCTCAAAAATAAGAAATGACATCTTACTGCTGCTTAGTTTTACAGTTCTTTATGATCATCTTGAGTGCTTTTTAAGAATTTCATAATTGATTATGTATGTTTATTTTATTGTGAACTACCTATTCTTATATTTTCCTCATTATCCTTAAAAATATGGAACACTTTGCATATTTGCCTGCCAGTTTTGCACATAGACAATGCTATTCCACTCTGAATAATTACAATTTGGTTATATATGTTGCTTAGGTGAGGCTTCTCTGATTTCTGTAACTGTGACCAATTTCTTTAAGACAACAAAGGAGAAAATGAGAGCAAGACAAAGGAAAGGAGGGGGACAGGAAGAAAAGGTTGAGGGTGATGGTGGGAGGAGGATTACTACCCAAAATGCTCTACTAATCCCTAGTTTTGACTATCAATCCCTGGTAGAGTGTAGTAGTTAGCATTGTTTATGGAATGAGACTGTGGATTTGAATACCACCACTGCCACTTATTAACCATGCAAGCTTAGGAAATTTACTCAACTTCTCTAAGTCTCAATTTCCTCATTTGTAAATTGGAGATAGTAATAGTATATACATCATCATATACATCATGCATCAATGTTATTGTAAGGATTAAGTAAAACAACCCACTGAAACTGAAGAACACTAAATGCGTGTAACATACACACTCAATGCTTGTCAGGCATTACTCTTACTAAATACTGGTCCATCCTATCCAGGAGGGACTAGAACAGCTTCTCTTTCTTGGTCCTTTCTCAGTGGCCCTCCTTACTTGGGGACTCTGTCTTGTATTTACATGTTGCATTTCTGTGGAGCTAATTTAAACAATTAGTATGCATGTCCCAAGACAATTTTTATGGCATAAGAAGCTATTAAAAATTTACCTAAAAAATGATCTGTTGTATCCAGTCAAGAGAGGTAAGTAATATTGTGGGAAGTATAGGATTTTTCATATTTTTTTTTTTCAATTTGATTTTCACTAATAAATGATGTAAGAAAAAGAAGACAGATGAACTCCATTTCAGTCTTAAGATATATTTGCAGTTTAATGCATACCTGAGTAAGATTTCTAAACTTATATCAACAGATTGGATCTTTATTTTCTTTCCCCTTGATGATTTCAGATTTTACTGTTTGTATTGTTGTACTCGAATTTAAACTGCTTAGTTACTATTACAATATAAATTAAAGTTTAGAGAATATTAAAAAGCTAGTGGAAAGCAGCTAGAAAACTTATATATGTAATATTAAATTATCTTTAGCAAACAGCATTTTTGAATATTAATGATAACATTGCTAAAGTAGCAAGAGAAAAAAATCTATATAAAGTTTATTGGACCCAATTTGTAAAAATATTGTTTTCTTTATGAGAAAAATGACTACTGTCAGATATGTGCTAAACGTTGTTTTTCCATTTCTTTAATTTGCATTTTTGTCCAAATAAATATTAACAAATATTATTGTACTGAAGTTGGAGGATTCTGCTATCTGAGATTTTGAAAATCTAATCCAATGATTCATTTTGGTAATAAAAGTTTTTAAATAAGTGGAATCAATGGTAGTGATAACAAGAGGGCATAATTACAAATGGAATAAAAGACTAATTCTTTGGAGGTTTCTTCTCTATAGGAAGATATCAAATTAAGTCAGATAAAGATCAGATACCAGGAAGAAAACGTCATTGTTCAACAATGATAATAAAAACACATATTTTTTATTATGATTGGAAATATATTTATGTATAGATGCCAATAAATTAAATACATTTTCTTGCTTTTAATTAATTTTATATTAAAATAACCTGAAATTGCACATCCAAGTGTAAGCTCAGAGATGATAAAACTTATTTAATCCTTTTTTTTGTTTTTTATTCACAGAAAATGAAGACCATCTAAATGGCTTAAAAACCAGGATAGAAAATGCTGATGCTAGAAATGGGGATCTCTTGAGAGCTTTGAATGACACTTTGGGAAAGTTATCAGCTATTCCAAATGGTAAGCATTCAGGACACTACCAACTGTGTCAGTTGACCTGAAGTTTTGAAGACTATTGTTAACTTTTACCGTTTTTTTCTAAGATTATTCTGGTACTATTATCTGGAAATTAGATACTGGTTTTCTTACTTATGAATTCTTCTTTGTGAGAATGAGAAACTAAACCATACTTTTCATTATGGTATTTTTTATCTTTTATTGCTTTTAGCCAGTATCCTTAGGAATGTGTTACAGAAAGGAAGATATAGACATCTTATTATTAAAAAACTCATCCTTCAGTATTGGCAGGGGATTGGTTCCAGGACCCCCCCACAGATATCAAAATTATCGAATACTCAAGTCCCTTTTATAAAATGGCACAGTATCTGCATATAACCTACGCATAGCCTCCCATATACTTTTAATCCCTAGATTATTTATAATACCTAATATAATGTAAATGCTATGTAAATTCTTACAGTGTATTGTTTAGGAAATAATGACAAGAAAAAAGTTTGTCTATTTTCAGTACAGACACAACCATTTTTTTCCCCTAAATATCCAACTCTCCAAGGTTGGTTGAATTTACAGATACAGAGCCCACTGACACAGAGGGACAACTGTATTGTCTTCTGTGTTTCAGCCCAAGAAATCGTGTATTAGTGAGATAGAATAAATCACATAGACACTATTCTCTGAAATACTGATGTACCACCACAACGGCACGGTTTATTAAAGTACCTGCAGTAATAGGTGAGAGCCCACTGTATTCTCTCTTGATAAAATTCAATTTCTTTAGCTATTTCAACTTTCAAAAACATTAGTGGTCAAACGATGTCTATAATATCTTTCTACCTATTAGAACTGCTGGAAATTTTTGCATGGTATTAGTTCCTGAAAGCCCACGTTATTTTAAAGATACTACTTTCACTATTCTTATATTGTTAAAACATGATATAATAGCAACAAAGATTATAAACACTTATCGAGTACTTAATATACTTATGTTAAGTTTATGTAATTTTCATACCAATTGGAGCAAAAAAATTTGCTTCATTTGCTCACATCAATTGGTGTGAGGATTACATATACTTAACATAAGTATACTGAATATAGATAACGTAAGTATATCATACATAAGTATAATATAGATAACATAAGTATAGATAACATAAGTAACATTTAGAATAGTCACTTCACTACTTTAAGAGCTAAACAGGTATTCATACAGATACAGAACCCACTGACACAGAAGGACAACTTGTCTTCCGTGTATAACGTAAGTTAGCACTAACACTTAACATCAGTTAAGATACTGTTATTATCCCCACTTTACAGGTGAGAAACAGACACAGGATACTGAAGGCCATTGTTAAAAGTGGCACATAGGAAACTTAAACCCCACAGTTTGATTTCAGAGCCTGTGATCTTAACCACTAACCTATACGCACTAGTAGTCATCTATAGGTACAATATACAAATCAGGATCAGGAGACAAATGCACATATTTATACAACACAGTTAATATTAAAATCTAAGTGGTTTTTACTTTTTTAACATTGAAAAACCTGAGTAACTTTTCAGATTTTCATGTCACTTCTTCAGTAGTAAGTATATAGAAAATTTCCAGTGCTGAAAACAAATATAAATACACGAATGCGTGGCCTAACATACCTGAAAATGTTTCTCTATCCTAAAATGAAAATACGTTAATTTCCCTCCAACCCCCACCCCAACCCCTGCCCCGCTTTGGAAATGCAGATTAAATCTTAAGCCTCGTTTTCATGAAGCTCACATGGATAAATTTATCTCGTTAATAAGTTCAGCAGCAAATCACAATATGACCTTATACAATGAATATTTAGAATAGTCACTTCACTACTTTAAGAGCTAATCAGGTATTCATAGCAAAAGTCCCCGAGAAAATTTAATTTAGCTAAAAAATTTGCTTCATTTGCTACATCTGAATGAGACAAAGTTCAGCCTTTTCCCTTTGCAAATGTGTCCGAGGTCAGCCAGCCCCAGCCTGGCTTTGACAAGCATGGATTAAGCCACTAATTCCAGACCCTTTGTTTTGTTTTTCATACCCTCATCTGCTGACAGACACAGCTGCTAAACTGCAAGCTGTTAAGGACAAAGCCAGACAAGCCAACGACACAGCTAAAGATGTACTGGCACAAATTAAAGAGCTCCACCAGAACCTCGATGGCCTGAAGAAGAATTACAATAAACTAGCAGACAGCGTCGCCAAAACGAATGCTGTGGTTAAAGATCCTTCCAAGAACAGTAAGATCTCCTTTTTCATTGTGATGATGTAATTTATTTCCTCTCACCGTAAAAGTATCCCAGACTCGTAAATGCTCAAGTTGGAAAGACCCTCACAGTGGTGTAGTCTGCCTTCCTTGTTTCATAGATCGGCCTCAGGAATCGAGTGTCATGCAGTTCCAAAACTAGAATCCAAGTCTTCCAGCTCTGCCCCAGTGCTTTTTTCTTCTGAATTTTTTCCAGTCAAGAAGAGATTAGGAATTCTCAAGGTGTGCCTAACATTAGGCAGAGAGATGCCACTTTTCAATCCGTGTGTGTAATTAAAAATATAGTTGTACTTGGGTAATTATATCCTCAGAATTGGCGAAGTGTCATGGAACATAGAGGTTAAGGGGCCCGTTCATTAGCAGACTTGTTAGAACAGGGTAGGAAAATGATATCAACTTGAAATGCATTAAAATTTGAAAATCTTGATGTTTTATTACTTAGATTCCAGTTATTTCACATTTCCAGGAAATAAAAATAAAGCATTTATCTAGTTGCTAAAGACTATTCACATCTTTTATATATTGTATCAAATTATATTGACTTAAGGATTTACTGAGAAAACCTGAGAGAAAATATCATAATCTATATTATTAGTTAAATACAGTCAAAATATTAAGATTTTCAAATGCATTTTTCCTTTTCTGTCAAATGATACAAAGCTATATTGGGCCAGGTACAGTGGCTAACACCTGTAACCTTTGCACTTTAGGAGCCTGAGGCGGGAGGATCACTTGAGCCTGGGAATTCGAGACCAGCCTGGGCACCATAGCAAGACCCCATCTTTACAAAAAATTTAAAAAATAGCCAGGCATGGTAGTGACATTGCACCTGTATTCCCAGCCACTTGGGAGTCTGAGGCTGGAGGATCCCTTGAACCCAGAAGGGTGAGGCTGCAGTGAGCTGTGATCATGCCACTGCACTCCAGCCTGGGTGGCAGATTGAGATGCTGTCTCAAAAAAAAAAAGGGTTATCTTGGTACCCTTGTTACATGGTTTCACCAAAGGAGATGCTTGGGTAATTTGTGCTTTTCACTTTCAAGAGACTAGCCCTCTTTATATGCCAACATTTTTGGGGGGGTATCAAAATATTTGGAGTATAAAAACAAAAGCACTGTAATTGGTGTTATATGCCATACAATTCAAATGCTGTTTGAGTGGGGAATGGAGCCTGATTTCAGCATCCTAGCCTCAAATCAAATCCTATGGATGCTATGATATAATAGACATTATTAATATGACTCCTTCATGAGCAAGGAAGAGTACAAACACATATAACATAAACTTCAGGGCCAGGGAGAAAAAGGGGAGATAAAAACATTTTAAAAAATTTTTTAATGTAAGCCCAGAAATGGCTTCTCTTGTACCTCAAGGATTCCATAATAACTTCTTATGATTTATGCCAAATCACAATATTCCCACTAAAAATGAATGAAAACAGAATTTTAATCAAATATTGCTATCTCTGCTGCTTACTTCATAATTTAAGATATATTTTTAACTTTTATTTTAAGTTCAGGCGTGTAAGTGCAGGTTTGTTACATAGGTAAACCTGTGTCATGGGTGTTTGTTTTATGAATTATTTATTTCATCACGCACGTATTAAGCCTAGTACCCATTAGTTATTTTTCCTGACCCTCTCCCTCCACCTGCACTCCACCCTCCAAAAGAATTCCATTCTGTTTTAGATTGATTCTCAACTGGTAGTGGCCTTTCATAATATCTCTGTTTTAATCCTATCCTCTATTATGAGAAATAGTTAATTATCTATAAATATTAATTAAATTGGGTCTGTTTTCTATCTTACTAAAACATAGAAATAATTTTTAAAATACAAATAGTGGCCACTAAATTATACATTTTGTGTACTTTTATTTGGTAACATTTGTTTGAGTTAAAATGGGGTGCATTTATAATTAGTACCTGTTATGAAAAATACCATTTTTTATAGTCACTACTTTATAATATTTATAGAAAATACTTCCTCATGAATTTTCTAATTTTTTTGTTTTGTTTCCACGGGAAATTGCCTGCAGAAATCAGTATGTATATGTTTACTTATATACCTTTTAGTAACGCTCATGCTTCATTGCTTATTGCAAAACGTCTCAGCTTTGCATGTACTATATTTTGGTTTTGCTTTAAACATTGCATAGCTATTCTTTCCACTGTCACAGTATTAATGGTAGATATGTAAAAGGAATCTTCCTTTATAAAAAGGTCATATGTGGATAAAGGTGATATCAAATGTTTTTAATAGTGTTATAAAAAGTTTGGTCAGGCGAAGTGGCTCATACTCTAACCCCAGAACTTTGGGAGGTCAAGGTGGGAGGATCACTTGAGGCCAGGAGTTTGAGATCAGCCTGGGAAACATAGCAAGACTCTATCTCTACAAAAAGGAAAAGTGAGTGAAATATCTGTATGATAGCCACATAAAAGTGGAAAACTGAACTTCTCTATAGAATTAACTAGATTATGCTGTTTCTGATAACACAAATTCACTCCTTGACACACAAATGACTTAATTGCAAGAGGATTAAAATAGATTAGGTCTACATTGCTGTTGTTTTTACCCTGCGAAGCTCACTTTTTCCTCTCCTTGTGATTATTCTCAACTTCTGTAGAATTATATTTGGAGAAACACATAATAAAACTAGGCCTTAACAAATGAGCAGCTACTGGGATATCAAAATGTTCTCTCTTAAACATCCCATAGTTTAAGTTGAAAGTCAAGATAAAACTGAAAAAATAGCTACAAAAACAAATAACAAAATTTAATATATCACTATTTGAAAAATATGACCAAGAGTGTCCTCAGTGGAAAATGAGAGCAACTACATTACTAAACCATCATTGAAATAACAATTTTAAACAATCAACTTTGGTGACTTAGAAAAAGCAGAGTTAAAGAATGGAAAAGACTGAAAAATTAATGAATTTGAAGACAGAAAATAATAGACCTGATAAATCTAAAAGGTGACTCCTTAGGAGTATAGATTAAAAATTAAGTGATTGTCAAGTTTCATCAAGAAAAATAAAGGACAAATAGGCAAAGCTCTAAAAGAGGTTATCACTAGACAAGGGAGGAAATTTAACACATAAGAGATTACTTGGGAAAACTTCAACTGCTCCAGAGGACAGAGGAAAAAGAGGGGAGAAGAGGAGCTTCCAAGTTCCATTTTGAAACATTTGGCAAAAACTTCTGAGAACTCGTGAATAAAAGAGTCTGTAATTTGCCTACGTCTAAGTAGTCTTTAACTACTTTTACTCTTTCTCATTAATCTAAATCTAAATCATTTTGCCTCCGTTTTAGAATAATTTGTAGAATGTCAGAATAACAATGGCGAATTAAAGGAAGGGAAAAATGAACAAACGGTTTATTAAAAGTATACAAAATAAAGGGATCACTGTGTTTACGCTATCTGCATGATGATATAACAAACATTTCTATCCAGATAACATGCATTTCAGGAAGAAAATACTGCACTCAGTTCTTGATATAGCAAATCTATTAGTTAAATTTAATAATAGACCTATGTTCTTTTTAAATGCCGCTAGCAGCATAAGTCATATTTATGAGTTCAAAATACCTACTTCAAAACCTAATTTAAAAAAAAAATAATTTACTTCCCTTTGAGCACATGTGATTCGTTCCTGAGGGTTAGTTCTCAGTGGTTGTATGTCAGCCGCAGAGCAGATCATTCAGAGTCTAACACGGCATGTAGCCTTGAACCTTAAGCAATTTAGCTTTTTCATCAGAGTCACAATGACAGAAAGTTGAACAATACACACTTAATCAGATAATGAATGACATAGTGTGGATGAGACTGCCAGCATCCCAGCAATAGAATAAGTGGTTTACCCCACAGTGAGATACCATCTCACACCAGTTAGAATGGCCATCATTAAAAAATCAGGAAACAACAGGTGCTGGAGAGGATGTGGAGAAATAGGAACACTTTTACACTGTTGGTGGGACTGTAAACTAGTTCAACCATTGTGGAAGTCAGTGTGGCGATTCCTCAGGGATCTAGAACTAGAAATACCATTTGACCCAGCCATCCCATTACTGGGTATATACCCAAAGGACTATAAATCATGCTGCTATAAAGACACATGCACACGTATGTTTATTGCGGCACTATTCACAATAGCAAAGAGTTGGAACCAACCCAAATGTCCAACAACGATAGACTGGATTAAGAAAATGTGGCACATATACACCATGGAATACTATGCAGCCATAAAAAATGATGAGTTCGTGTCCTTTGTAGGGACATGGATGAAACTGGAAAACATCATTCTCAGTAAACTATCGCAAGGACAAAAAACCAAACACAGCATGTTCTCACTCATAGGTGGGAATTGAACAATGAGAACTCATGGACACAGGAAGGGGAACATCACACTCCGGGGACTGTTGTGGGGTGGGGGGAGGGGGGAGGGACAGCATTAGGAGATGCACCTAATGCTAAATGACGAGTTAATGGGTGCAGGAAATCAACATGGATACATATGTAACAAACCTGCACATTGTGCACATGTACCCTAAAACCCTAAAGTATATTAAAAAAAAAAAAAAAAAAAAGAATAAGTGGTTTACCACGTGGCATAGGCCCTCCCTTGAAAAGCACATACTGAAAGTCTATGGATCAGTGATGACCTTCAACTATTTTAGGGTTGAAACTTTGAAATTGCCAATATGTAACCCTTTATTTTTTTTAACCTACAAAAACAGCTGTTTAATATGGGTCAACCTAATATACAACATAGGATAATCAACTATTCTTCAAAATGAAATTGAACTGCACCATGAAAGATTTAATTAAATATAGGCCTTTAGTCTAAGGGTTTTTCAACATCAAAATTTCTTCAAAAGACATTTTGATAGCTTCTCTCTTTAAGATGTGCAAAAAAAGACGGTGAGAAAAAGAAAGAAAACCAATTTTGTGTAAAAACCCTGATTTAAATACAGTTCTGGCTTGGACAGACTAGGTGACATTTTAAAGATGCTTTCATTTCCTTGCTTCTGTGACTAAAGTTCTATTCTGTAAATGTTAACTTTTTGGCTGAAATTAGAAATTAAGCAATGAATTAAGTTCTTCATATTCTCTACCTTCAATGCTAATTTTTACCTTAATCACAAAGAAAAAGTGGCGGCCCTCTGTCCTAATATCTACTCCCCTGGCCTGCTTGAGTCTCAACTAAAATATTCACATTTGCCATCACACATTTCGCTTTAGCTGTTACGGCCATGATTTGTCACATTAATAAGATGAAATTGTTTGGTTAAGCATACTGCTATTCTAATTCTGTGTGTGCACGCATATACGTGCACACTAATTTTGTTCTATGCAGTTGCCGATGCAGATGCCACTGTCAAAAATTTGGAACAGGAAGCTGACCGGCTAATAGATAAACTCAAACCCATCAAGGAACTTGAGGATAACCTAAAGAAAAACATCTCTGAGATAAAGGAATTGATAAACCAAGCTCGGAAACAAGCCAATTCTGTAAGTTCTTTTTATCGTCAGTATCAGTAACTGATTGTAATTGTTGGATTATTCCTAGAGGGAATGTCTTTCCCCAGGATTCCCCGTTGAATTATCTTAGGTTCTTTTCCTTTAACTTGAAGAGATTTGGGGTAGGAGGGGTTGGAGTGGGGAAGAGGTTAGTTTTGTTTTGTTTGTAAATTTCAAAAGACATTTCATGAGAACAATAATCACCACTTATTGTTTTAAAACTGGGAATTCTGGTATATTCTATTACTATTTGCATAGAATAATACAAATAGCAAAAAGAAAACCTTATTATTGTATACTAAAAAGCCATGGATGAGAGTATCTTCCTCTTGCTAAAAACAAACCAAAAAAAAGGCCAACTAATGGGGTTATGGCAGGAATGAAGGAACAATATATGGAATAAGAGCAAAGAGAAACAAACATTTTATATATATATTCTTTTGTCTGGTATAAACAACAATAAAAATGGCTTTGGTTATACTTTTTACATTTATTTTTTGTTTTGGAGTAGATAGGAAATAGCTGATTTGTCTCAAAATTTTGCTCTTTATTTACCCAATTAGAACTTTACTAGGATAGAGACAGAGCTTTCTAGAAGGTAGCATGCTAACGAGCCAGGGCAGAGTTGTTAAGTGCCAACGTGAAACTTTAGTCAAAGGAAGGAAGGAAGGGAAGGGGAGGAGAGGTGAGGGGAGCTAAGGGGAGGGGAGGCGAAGGGAGGGGTGGTAGAAAGAAAGAAAGGAAGGGCAGTTTTCTTATTTTCAGGCTTGAACTCAAACCTTGTTAGATACCTCAGTTTTCCATGTGAAAAATTCTGTTTTTTGAACAACTTTGGAGCTAGGATGATCAGAAAAGCCCTTCTTAGTCCATCAATTTATATTTTTAGTAGTATTTAAAAATATGATGCTCCAGTAACAGTATATTCTTTTTCCTCCTTATTCACATCTAACACTTCTAAACAACGCCAAGACAATAAGTTCAAGGTGAACATTGAAAAGGAATTCACGACTGACTGAAAAAAAGCTTAGAAAACAACAAAAAGATTAGTGAAGATGATGTTACATAAGATCAGAGTAATAAATCAGTGAAAAGATCTGAGAAAACATATATTCAGCTAGAATATGAAAGCCAGGCAGTATCGGTGACAGGTGATCATTATGTATGTAAAGCACAAGATTAAAAGAAACCAGATGTTACTTCAAGGTTTGAAGTTTTATCTAAGATTTAGCCAACATGGAAAAAGCCTCTACCATGTTCAGTGTTACTTTCTGTAAGGTACACAAAGACAAATAAAGGAGTTCTTTCACTCACAAAGTTTATAAAATAGTAGGGAAAATAAAATATGTACATGTACCTTGTCACATAATGCAGAATGTTATGCCACATTATAGGAGCCGTGAGAAGTGACATAAAAGTTCTAGAAGGAACAATCACCTCTAGTAGGGCCTGAAGATTTCCTGAAGGGAAGGATTTGAGCCAGGCATTGAGGTGGGATAGTGCTGGGGAGTTGGGGGTGGAGTCAGGAGACAGGGAGAGTATTCTGAGAAGAGAGAATGACTTAAACCAAGGCAGTGGGAGAAGGAAGTTTTAGGGTCCATTTAGGAAAAAGAAGTCCAGCTTGCCCAGAGTAATTGATAAAGGAAACACATAACCAGAAAGACCAACAGAGGCCAGGTCTTGTCAGGCCTTCAATAATCAGTTAAGCAATTTCGTTTAACAACACTTGTACTTGGGATAAGCCTCACTGGATAGGATAAGCTGAAAGCTCTGAGCATGGAACACAGTATAATCAGAGCTGTGCTTTTTAAATATAAATCCAGAAGCAGTTTGTGGGGTAGATGAAAGAAAGAAGAATGAAGGACCCAACTATAGCTGTGGCAAGAGAAAAGAAGAACGTGATGTACCACTCCTATATTTTGCAGTGTTAACTTGGAAGAAGCAATAAGAGTAAATATTATTTTGTGAATCTCACATTTAGCCACATTTTCTGACTTAGTCATCAAGTGGAGAAATCTAGACATTTTTATTATTTCTTCATTGTAAAGATTTCTCAGTGCTTTTCCCCTCCTCACAAAACGGTGAAATTCAGACATGTAAGCATATAAAACCTGTCTTAAAGTACAAAATAAAAGAAAGGTATAGGCCGGGCATGGTGGCTCACACCTGTCATCCCAACACTTTGGGAGGCCGAGGTGGGCAGATCGCATGAACTCAGGAGTTTGAGACCACCCTGGGCAATGTCACAAAACCACATCTCTACAAAAAAATGAAAAATTACCTGGGCATGGTGGTGCATGCCTATAGTCCCAGCTACTTGGGGGGATGAGGTGGGAGGATCACTTGCTCCGGAGGATGAGGCTGCAGTGAGCCATGTTCACACCATGGCACTCCAGCCTGGGTGGCAAATAGAAACCCTGTCCCAAAAGAAAAAGAAAAGAAAAGAAAAAAAGAAAGGTACAAAAGTAATGTAAGAAAAAGTAATCATTGTCCATGCATTTCAAAGAAATTCCCAATCACTTTTGGAAATGGAATTACAACACAATGCCTTATTTTTTGTAAGACATTAGAAATATGCAACTAGCCAATTTTTTTCCAAATGAGTTTTGTGCTAAATGAATATTATATTTTCTGATTTGTAAATATAGATATCTGGATATGACCTTAACACATACTTGACATGACCAAAATATTAAAGACATTTATTTTAAAGTAGCTTTCTCTGGGTTTGTTGATTCTGAAATTGAGTGGCTGATACTCCTTTAAATGAATGACCTACTTACTGGATGAAAAATACAGTGAAAATCCAATAGATATAATAATGGGATACTCAATAATGTTTGAGTTCATGATGATTAACTGGTAAATAATGTTGTATTATTGAGATGCCTTAAAGATACTTAATGCTTAGTGATTTTTCTTTAGATGTCTTACTAAGGATCTGCATTCAAAATAACAATAATTGATAGAGCCAAACATTCTAAAAGGATGTTTGAATTTCAGAAATTTCTTTCCTTTTATAAGAGGGATATATCCTAAAGATTTCCTCTAGAGATATAGTATTTAGATTTACCTGATTTCTTCTAGAGATACAGTATTTAGATTTACCTGTTTTAAGTTGGTTAAAAGAAATACCTATAATTGAAAATCAAAACACAAAATATTCAAAAGGAAAAGACTACTAGTTATATACTGGCTGTCGACAGTTTGGGCTAAGTGAATGTTTCAGTTTCTGAGAGTATATTCAAAACCAGAAAACAGAAAGCAGATAATCCAAGAGTATTTTCTATATGAATGTGTGAGAGCTGGGCAATAGGTTACTGTCTAGTCCACCTCACGCTGCTGTGACAGAATATTGCAGACTGGGTAATTTATAAAGAAAAGAAATTTATTCTCACAGTTCTGGAGACTGGGAAGTCCAAAATTAAGGTGCTGGCAGGTTAGGGACCTGTTTTTCTGCTTCCAAGATGGCACTTTGAATCCTCAGGAGAGGAGGAACAATGTATCCTCACATGGCAGAAGAGCAAGAGAGAGAGAGCTCTCACCCCTGTAAGCCTTTTTAATAGTGGCATCAATTCATTCATGAGGACAGAGCCCTCATGACCGAAAAACTTCCCAAAAGGCCCCCCTCCCAACACTGTTGCACTGAGAATTAAATTTCAAACACATGAATTTTGTTGGACACATTCAAACCATAGCAGTTACTCTATAGGATTAATTGCTGGCATATTGGGTATAACAACATCATTTTGCTCCAAGAATCATATTTGTTAGACATGTATTCTATACAATAGATTGGTTGTAACCTCTAGTGACATTAGATACTCAGTTTTAAAATGGCTTCTCTCTTAGACTTGGAGTTCTCAGAGCAGTTAGATTTTAGTGCTGCTGCTCTGTCTGCTACACTTTTTTTGTTTGTTTGTTTGTTTTTTTTTTTGAGATGGAATCTCACTCTGTGGCCAGGCTGGAGTGCAGTGGAGCAATCTCGGCTCACTACAGCCTCCACCTCCCAGGTTCAAGCAATTCTCCTGCCTCACCCTCCTGAGTAGCTGTGACTACAGGCACGTGTCACCACGCCCAGCTAATTGTTTTGTATTTTTAGTTGATACAGGACTTCACCATGTTGGCCAGGATTGTCTCGATCTCTTGACCTCATGATCCGCCCGCCTCGGCCTCCCGAAGTGCTGGGATTACGGGTGTGAGCCACCGTACCCGGCTCTGACTGTTACACTTTGGCAACCCCCTTTTCAACACACTAATCATGGAATCCCCTGTTTTTTTCACCAGGCTTAGCTAAGCAAGGACTGAAATTCGTTGTGTGACCAAATGATCACACATTACATTTATATTGTCATCTCTTCTCTAAATAATAACTGAGGGATATTATTCAATTGTTTTGTTTGGTTTTGTTTTGTTTTGTTTTGTTTTGTTTTGACATGGAGTCTCGCTCTGTCACCCAGGCTGGAGTACAGTGGCACAATCTCGGCTCACTGCAACCTCTGCCTCTCGGGTTCAAGCAATTCTCCTGCCTCAGCCTCCTGAGTAGCTGGGACTACAGGCATGTGGCACCACCATGGCCAGCTAATTTTTGTATTTTTAGTAGAGACAGGGTTTCACCGTGTTGGCCAGGATGGTCTCGATCTGCTGACCTCGTGATCCACCCATCTCAGCCTCCCAAAGTGCTGGGATTACAGATGTGAGCCATCGCACCCAGCCTCAATTGTGTTTTTTAAACAAAACTGATGTATTAGGAATTAAATTAGCGATAATACAGCCATAGGTCCAAGCTATAAAGCGTTTATGAAATAAAAATGAAGTAAACTACATACAGTCACTTTGACTACTAATTCAGCCCCATTCGGAATTGGATATGATTGTCTGCCGGGGATAACGCACTATGCTATTCAGTTCTACTCATGAATTCCAGTCAGATCTTGATTTCTTGTTCGCTTTGATCCTCTTATGATGTCAATGGTACTTATAGCCTGCCTCAGATATTAAATTTTCTCAATGCCAAGGTCTTCTCTGATAATGATTTTGGTTCACTTTCAGCAAATTGCTAAAAAATCACTATATATGACACCATTTCCTGAACATTAAAAATATCTGAAGACCATATTTTTCCCACCTGCCCTCTACTGTGCCGTCTTTCTCTTGCTTCTCTCTTTTTATCTCTAATCTCTCGGATGACCCTTGGTATAGCTGCCATTCTATCACAGAACACCCTTTGCCTACTCCCATTGCTCATCTGCTTTGCCATATTAACATCCAAGTAAAAATTGTACATTTCCTACCTCCATTGTTTTGCAATTCATTTTCACTCACCTACTCTCAACACTGTATGTAGAAGGGAAATTCCATGATTTGTGAAGCAGGAGCTAACTTCCCAACTGAAAACCACCCTATCCAGAAGACTGTTTCCCTAGGACACAGAACAAACACTCTGAGGACCATAGGTGGCCCAGAGTCCTGCACCCAGCAGTTGGCAGGCTGGCCCCACCTTTTTGGGGAAGGCAAGAATAAGAAAGTGGTTTAAGCAGTAGGCTTCCTGGAGTGTCCAGCCCCAGGCCACCACACTCAGGCCTCCAGGAGTCACCCTCATCTGGGTGGTGGAGGAAACAGCCCCTGTTTCTCTCCAGAACACAGTTTCCTCTCCATGGAGATACAATTTGATTAGCAGATCAGGTGAGGCAACAACGATAAACAAACAAATGACTTATGCAGGTCTGTGGGAGACGTAACAGATCTTCTGTATCCCCAGAAGGTCTCAAATCTATATGAATTTACCTATTGCAAAAATCCCTCTTTAGCCTTCTCTTTTGAATCCAACCAATTTGGCACCCAACCTTTGCAGTATACTTTCATGACCCTTGGAGAAGGGCCACAGTTCTGCCCATACTCAAACACAAATGAGGCTCTTGGAGACACCTCCTGGTGTCATGATCATATGGAGGCTGTTTTGGTTTCTAGGCTCTCTTGTTGGGAGTCTGCACGGCCCTTCCATGGGGGTAATGATGATGCTAGTTGGTTTTCTTCCAAATGTGCAAATTACACGAGTAGCACAAAATGCTAGAATAAATGAAAAAATGGAAATTCACTGCTAGTGAAGGCCAAGAGGGCATTTGAACAAATGACAAAGAGCGGTTTTACATCTTCCCCTCTCTCTGCCTCCTTCTTGAGCGCTATCAGTGAGCAGTTACAGATTCTCTCTGAGTCCAAGCAGCTATTTTGCTATCCTGAAAGTAACCCTTTGATAGTGATTTTCCATCTGACCCTACAGAAATTAGATCAAATAATCAACTAGTGTTATTTATGATTGAAGGAAGGCTCTCTAAATGTAAGTAAAAATTGGTATGAACAGTGTTACTCTATTCATATAGGCATGCCTTTTTTAGCAATTTATAGTAATTTTTAAGGTATTATTCAAAAGAAAAGGGAGCTGTTAAATACATTAGTAGTGATAGCCATTGGAAATTATTTCCATTTCATTTCCTGACAACTTCATGAAAAGGTATAATTTATTCTGAAATGTATGTTCTGAGTGGAATGATTAATATTCTTCTTATTGTTAGAACATCTAGAACAAAATCTATTTGTCCTCTTTCAACTGTAAGAGTATAGGAGAGTTGGTAATTTCCTCTTGAAAACTAAAAGAAAAATAATTCTTAGTTTAAGTGATACCAAAACCGCTGAAATTTCAATTGTAAAATTTCATTAAACAACCTTAATGAAGATCATTCTCATTAGCTGCATGTAAAATCACCTGCCTAAAATGTTCCCATATTCATAACGGAGAAAGGTATGACGTTAGAAGTTTGTTAGTTGCATGCTTCAAAAAATAGTAGCTAACAAGACATGGAACTGTGAACAGCTCATTGTCAAAATTCTAGTGGAAAACTGCTCTTCTGTGCCCTCATTAATGAGTATAATGGTGTCTGCGTATGGGTGTTTAATGATAGTATTTGATGATAGAAAATAACTTCAAAGAAGAAACGATAATGGCTTTGTGGTTGTATGGAAGCTACTTCAAACTTTCTGAGAGATTTACTCTTGGTTCTTTGTACCTTGTTTTCTTAAAGATCAAAGTATCTGTGTCTTCAGGAGGTGACTGCATTCGAACATACAAGCCAGAAATCAAGAAAGGAAGTTACAATAATATTGTTGTCAACGTAAAGACAGCTGTTGCTGATAACCTCCTCTTTTATCTTGGAAGTGCCAAATTTGTAAGTCTAGTATTCAACTTTTCATTAGGCTGCTGTATGTGTATAGCTAGAGGTTAATCCGAAAATGTATAGAATCCAATAACATGGTCCCCAAATGGTCTAACTTAGGCTTTCAGATTTGAAAACCTCAACATCTTACCTTACAAAATTCTGAAGTGTCAAATTAAGTTAGAAGTCAAATGAAAGGAAGAAAACTACAGTGTTTAGTCACATTTACTTTCATTTGTCAGTATATCATCATTTCTGTTAAATTATACTTTCAGATCCAGCGATTTAAGAATGCTAATGAGAATAAAGCTATTTTATTTACTTCTTATTTATCTTATTTACTGTTCAATAAACTCTTCTGTTAATGAAATGAAAATAGCAAAGTGTGTACTGTTTTTTTTACCAATGAGAACTCTTCTAACTTGTGTTGAATTTATGACCTGAACTGAAATAACACAGATTATATCTACAAAAGCCCACCCATAAAGTTCTGATTTCTTCCATTTGAACTATTTGACTTTGCATGCGTGGGGCTCTTCCAAAATGAATATGACTTCTTAACAAATCATTCATGGCATAAGTCAATATTTGCCATTTGGGTAAGGAATTCTGGGTCAATTTGGGAAATAAAATCATAGCTGCCCCCTCAAAAATGTCAGTGTCCTTGGTGAAAATAATAATGGATTCCAAATTTAAATACTTGTTTTTATCTTTACCACAAGTATCAGAGTGAGAAAGGCTTTGGTCTCAAAATTAGACTTAATTAGAATTGGTAAAATTAACAAACATGCTTGAGCATTATGGACTTTTTTTTTGCTTTAAGGATATAAAAATAAAATATTATTCTAATAATGTATAATAATAAATAATATTATTTGACAAGTATTATCATGAAGCTCCTAATTATTTCACATGTCTGCAAATGGCACTTATTGAAAAACACTCTGCTGGTCTCCTCTTTAAAGGTGCTTTATATCTGATATCTCTTGTTTTTGTATTTCTCTGAACTAGATTGACTTTCTGGCTATAGAAATGCGTAAAGGCAAAGTCAGCTTCCTCTGGGATGTTGGATCTGGAGTTGGACGTGTAGAGTACCCAGATTTGACTATTGATGACTCATATTGGTACCGTATTGTAGCATCAAGGTAACCAACTTAATAAAGATTAAGATAATTAAATGATAGAATTTTGAAGTAGTTTCCCAGTTTATAAGAAAACTCCTATTTCTATTTCAATAAGGTAACTGCGTATGCATGTAGACACATGTGTATGAATTTTATACATGTCTGGGAGTGGCTATGTTTGTCATACTTCTTAGGAACTGACAAACCTTCCAGGTATTGACCAGAGGAACAACTCCATTTCTGACCCCTTCATCTTGTATCTGGTAGGAATTTGGGGGTGTCGCTCTTTCAGTCTTCCTATTTCACCTGAAGAAAGTACTGCCACTTATTCTTATGCAATACAAGCCAAAGCATAAGAGCACAATCATTGCCTGTCTTTGTTGTACACAGCTCCTCCTTTAGTCTACATAGCCACCATAGAAAAACGTAGTTTCAAAACACTGAAATTCTTATGTAACATACCAGATCCACCCTACTTAAAATGGGAAGTAACTGAGAACTGATTCAGTTATTCTATCTTTGGAGCTTTAATGCAATTATCAACATCTAGTACCACATAGATTACTTATAGAACTATCCCCGTCTTCAGCCATTCCCTCCCATTTTCTCTTCTTGTTTTCCCAATTCTCAAATCCCTGTTAAACCCAAAGCAGCTAACAGTTGAAAGGTATGGTTAAGGGCCTAGGGCTAGACATGAAGCTGATCAGAGATAGAGAAGACTTAAAGAACTGGTAACTGTTGACTCTGGATGATACATAGAGTTTCATGCTGTTTGTAGATACTTAATTTTTTCCATAATAAAAAGTTTAAAAGAAAGAGCCATGTGCAATGGCATGTGCTGTAGTCCCAGCTACTTGGGAGGCTGAGGCAGGAGGATCACTTCAGCCCAGGAATTCAAGGCTGTGGTCCATGATGATCATGCCTGTGAATAACCACTGCAGTCCAGCCTGGGCAGCATAGCAAGACTTCATCTCTTAAAAAAAAAGTTATAAACAAAATGAGAAGCAATATTTTTAGTTCTTTTTAAGCAAGTTCTTCAGCAAAAGTGTGTGTGCATGTGTGAGAAAGAGTGACAGAGTGCTTGCGTGTTTGGTGGTGTTGAGGGAATTAAGTACTTAACCGGGTTTAAGGACATTTATACTCATAAAGTACAGTTCTTCTTTCAGAAAAAATAAATTCTGTTAAAGAAGGTGAACCTTATTTGATAAATTCATTCTTTTGTTACCATGTATTTCACTTAACACTGCATCCTCAAAGAAAAAAAAGATTACCAAAATGAGACAGCAGGGAGAGAAATATGACATCGAAGTTTTGTTATGACTGCTTGTCTCAAAAGAGAGACCAGATTTTCATATTTAACAGCTCATGGAAATCAATCACTTAGAAAAGAAAATGAAATAAAATGATAATAGCTTTCAAAATTCTGTTAATTGAATTTAAAAGTGAACTTCTATGCAATTTGTACACTGAAATCTGAAGGGTGGATATTGTACTATATACATTAAGATGCTGTGCCAAACAATAAAAGATATACCATTCTAGGAAGACTACGTCAACAAACTGGGATCCAAGATATTATAAAGAATTTTAGAAGAAATCATGCAGCTTATGATATGGAAGGGTAGCTCATTTGGGGTCCACTTGCTGAATTAAATTAGACAAAATGCTGAATAAAGTAATATAAACTTGCATAAATTGTATGTGTTGGTAAATAGTAAATTATTATGTAAGCCATAGGAAAAAGGCTTTCCACTTAACCAATAGCAATTCCATCAGTTAACTGCTGCTGTGTCATTTCATGTCAGTGAACACACACAGAATCAGGATATGGTGCTCACTGGTTCTGGTTGAAACTGACGTAAATGTTGAGCCAAGATCAGACTCTGATTATTGATTTGAGATCTAATGAATTTGGAATGTCAGAAACTAAACAGCCAGTTTTCTCTTAAATTCTTAAAAATAAGTCTCTGCATTTTATATCTTTTAAATCTGGAATTACCAGAAATGTGATGCATATTTCATTTTCTGTATGTTCCTCCCCTTCACTTCAACACGTACCCTTGAAGAACTGGGAGAAATGGAACTATTTCTGTGAGAGCCCTGGATGGACCCAAAGCCAGCATTGTGCCCAGCACATATCATTCGACATCTCCTCCAGGGTACACTATTCTAGATGTGGATGCAAATGCAATGCTGTTTGTTGGTGGCCTGACTGGGAAATTAAAGGTAATGTGTTCATCCTCCTCCTGTTCTATTTCATCTTTGTTGACATCTCCTGACATAATTACTTCAGGAGAAGTTATGATAAAGCTCTGTAAAACTTGATCACGTTTTACTTAACTTGAACTTATGAAAACATGAATTTATTTTGAGTACGAACTTTCTTCTTTGAAGATTCAACCTGGAAACACAATATTTTTAAGCCTATGTGTATTTATTTAAACAGCTGTTGTTTTGTCTTTATCTGTGGCATCAGTTTTTTGTATATTCTTGTTTTAGTTGCCTCAGGAGCAAAGTGTTTTTTAAGTATACCTCATCTTCTGAATCGATTTATGATTTATAGATATGAAGTGATACTCACGTCTAATTAAAAGATTTATAAATACTTTGGGAAATATCACAGGAGCTATAAGCTTTCAAAATATGATCTGGTTTTTAAAGTTTTCCAGTTGCTTTTATTCTTATAGGGTGATGCACTTAATATTCATAATTGCTTCATGACAGTCCTCGCGCATTTCAAATTGCAGAATGCCTGCCTTTTAAAGAAGCTTGTGTTGATTAAATGGAATTAGGTGTTGGGAAACCACTATGGGTGAGATGCAGGAGCACAACCAAATATAATGGATAATCCTGGGCTTGTCAGAATCACCCTGAGATGAGATTAGTCAGAAAATGTGAAAAGCCAGGGTGACCCCAAATTTATGAGGACTCAACCTTCATGTAGAATGAGGTTATTTTATTTGCTTTGAGTACGAGATGTGACTCTAAAGTATGAGAATTTATTCCAAAACCACAAGCCGAAGTTATCCTCATTTCTTAGAACTTCATATAAATGTATATGGTACATAGTAATATATAGTCATATTATCAACTTTCTCTCCTTCACAGATAGATAAATATAGGGATAGCACACAGTAATACAAAAGCCATGAATTTTGAAATCA
This sequence comes from Symphalangus syndactylus, assembly GCF_028878055.3. NCBI lineage: Eukaryota > Metazoa > Chordata > Mammalia > Primates > Hylobatidae > Symphalangus > Symphalangus syndactylus. The sequence goes on from NC_072424.2 coordinate 107,184,346, forward strand.
AATCCAGGTTGGATTTCTTCCTCTTCCACTTACTAAAATATGACCTTAGACAAGTCACTTAACCCTTTGGGCTTTGGTTATCTCAACTAGAAAAGAATGATAAAAATATCTACTTTGCTTGCATATTGTAGGACACAATAATACATTTTTAATATTCTTATAACTCTTCCTATATGCTAAGTAATGTTCTCAGTAATTTACATGAATTAATTGTTTAATTTTTACAACAACCCCAAAATGTATGTCTTAGTCCATTAAGGCTGCTATGAGAAAAATACCATGAAACTGGGTAGTTTATAAATAAACAAACATTTATTTCTCACAATTCTTGAATCTAAGAAGTCTGAGATCAGGGTACTGGCAGATTTGGTGTTTACTGAGGGCCAGTTTTTCATAGAAGGAGTCTTCTTGCTGTTCTCACATAGTAAAAAGAGTGAACAAGCTCCTTTGGACCTATTTTATAAGGGCACTAATTCCATTCATGAAGGCCTTGCCCCTCACCATCTAAAACACACCTCTCAAATGCCCTGCCTCCTAATACCATCACTTTGGTGGGTAGGATTTTAACATATGAATTTTGGGAGGGACACAAACATTCACACTATAGCAAGGTAGACACTAATATTCTCCTCATCCTATAGTTAAGGAATCTGAAGAAGAGAGACATTAAATGTCTTGACCATGGTCACACAGTAATTAGCAGAGCTGGGATTTGAACATAGGTTAATAGGCACAGTGGTCTTCACTCTCAACATCTTGCTTCACTTCCACAATGAATAGTGAGACTGTGTATAAAATATATGGCAAATAGCTGAGATGTGGTAGTCACACCTTAAATTGTACCTTAATTATTATTATGCAAATGTAATTGGCACAAAAGCAGCATTCTGTCAGTCTCAGAAAAAGAAAGAAAACATGAACAAATGAAATCTATAGAAATCCCTAAGAAATCATTTTGGCCAAGAATTTCAAGGCTCCTGCCACACCAGAATATGAACCAAAAGCTGAAAACAACTAAATGAACTTGCTGATGAGAATTCAAATGAGCAGGAAAATCTCTCAAATATAGCTTTTCAGGATGCGAGAAGAAGCAAAAAGCAAGCAGAATTCACAAGTAGGATAATCGATCTCTAGAAAATTAAGAGGTTCAGACTGATGACAGAGCATTGCAAGGACGACTCCAATGTGCAAGTCAGGGGCTCCGATCAACAATCTTTCTATGCGGCTGTGCAACACGTGATCACAGCAGTGGGAAATGTGCATTTTGATGGGTTTAACCTAAAACCATAGCAGTAGGCTATACCATTGAGCCTAGGTGTGTAGTAGGCTATACCATCTAGATTTGTGCAAGTACTGTACAGTCTATGCTTTTAATTATTCAGTAACTGATTTTAATATTTAAAATTTTAACTATTCAGTAACTGTTTTCTTATGTGTGTTCTAAAAACCAAATGAGTCAATGCACTGTTTTTCCCAGATAATCTGAGTATATATGAGTTCACTTTGGCACAGAGTTTTTAAAGTTATAGACACCAGAATATAGTACAGTCATGTGTCACTCAATGACAGGAATGCATTCTGAGAAAGATGGAATTAGACAATTTCCTCAATGTGCAAACATCATAGAGTGTACAGTACTTGCACAAATCTAGATGGTACAGCCTACTACACACCTAGGCTCTATGGTATAGCCTACTGCTCCAAGGCTACAGCCTGTACAGCATGTTCCTCCACTGAATGCTGTAGGCAATTGTAACTCAATGGTAAGTATTTGTGTATCTGAACATAAACAAGGTACAGTAAAAATACAGTATTATAATTTTATGGAAGCACCATCATATATGTGATCTGTCATTTACCAAAACATTTGTAATATGTCAATGCCAAAACAGTTGTTTAAATTTACAACAAACTTCTCTAAGAGGGACAAGGTCGTTCTCTTTCTTCATGATTGTGTATCAAGCCTAAGACCTTTCCTGTGAAAATGACAGCAGGATTGAATTTGATCAGATTATTTATCGATTCTCTCTTTGACTCCAGGCCCTGCGCTGTGTATACAAGCAAACGACACCAGCATGGTCTCATTTCCTACAAAGTTGCTTACTTTTTCTTTATTCCCTTGAACTTGAAATCTTCTTGGCTGTGAACAGAAATTTAAAAATTTAGAGCAGCACTACCATAGAGTGATTTATACAAGTGCTTTTAAAAAATCTCTTCTATGTCATCAGCATGTCCCCTTTCTTCTGATCTCAGGGGAAAAAGCTTTGTGTATGCATGGCCCAAATTTGCCCAAAGAAAATTATGTAGGAGCACTAGCATTTATTGAACACCTTCTGTATGTCAGGCACTGAGATTGGTGCCATAAATAAATTATCTAACTTTATTCTCACAAAAATTCCACGTTACAGACAAAAGAATAGAATTGTGGAGAAGGTCAGCAGCTCACCTAAAGTAAGAAGCTAGGAAGTGTTTATTTACTGATGATGAAAACTGGTATAGCAAAAAGTAATCAGCATTTGTGGATTAAATAGTTGAGCTTTTCCCCTGTTGACTCATCCTAGAGTAGCTCTAAGGATGTAGATATAATATGATGAAAAGATGAATACGTACATATGCCAAAATATCAGAAAGAATGGATAATGATAACTTTAGCTTCTGCTGATAATAGCTGTCATGGATAAACCAAGATTATTTGTGAAATTCCAAATTCTAGCAAATACGGTATTTCTTTCTGCAGAAGGCTGATGCTGTACGTGTGATTACATTCACCGGCTGCATGGGAGAAACATACTTTGACAACAAACCTATAGGTTTGTGGAATTTCCGAGAAAAAGAAGGTGACTGCAAAGGATGCACTGTCAGGTTAGTTGAGATGAGAACTCTCCCAGGGTCTGTCCTGTGCATAATAAAAGCTTCGATTTTATTGCATAATATTCTATTATCGTGTGGATGATGTGGAGCAGGTTTGAAATGATTATGCTCAGAGGTGGAATTACCACAAAACTAATGAATCTTCAAGTCCCTGCCTGCATTTGCGCAGGCATTTTTCAAGGCCCTGGGAGGTACACTAGCAGTACATTTGCATAGTCATATGTTTTTATAAAATTTGCAAAGTTAAGAGATTTTGACTATAATCAGTTAAGTTTCCACTCCAATGTTCCTTCATGTCGAGGGGGTTTTTTGTGTCTGTGAGTACCTCATTGTTATAATTTTTTTTTCCTAAAGAGAGCCTTCCCCAAACTGATTAAGTTTCAGGTCTTGCTGAGCATGAATTCACTCTATTTATGTTTATAACAAAATTAGAACCCCAGCCCAGGTTTTATCTCTTACAGGATTTTTTTTTAATTGACACATAGGATCCTACAAGTGCTTCAACTGGAAACCTATGGGATTTAATGATTCTGCTTCAAGAGAGAAGGAGAACAAGGGGCCGAGATAGTCCAGGAGGAAAGTTCCTAATACGTGACCTCAATTCTAAGATAGAGGGTAGAATGAATAAGAATTTGAAAATATTTAGCATCCTATCATACTAAGCATGTGTAGAGAATAAACATTTTTATATAAAAATGAATAGAGGATATAAAATATTTAGCTAGAAGTAGAGGATTTCTCAGCATAAAAATCTTAGAGCCCACTGATCACCCAAGCCTAAAGCAATTTTATTAAATTAAAACTATAAAACATACTTTAAATACCTGCAAACTTAACATGTCATAACAGCAACTCAAAAACCATGAAGTGCTAAGGAGTTTGTGTTATTTTCCATTTAAAGGATATACATACGTTTCTAGGACCCAAATCCTAGCAGAGTACACTTCACATTTCTTTCTCTACATCTCTAGAGTTTCATAGAAGAAAGTAGCCCCAAAATATTATCCCTCTAAAAGTCTTAACTTCCAACTCTTTGTTTCTTTTTGACATCATGGACTTGTCAACATGAAATTGAGGATAATTTGAAAGCCTGACCCATTCATTGTTTAAAATGGTTTTGTCAATAAGCTTCAACAAAATCTAACATGGAAGGTTGTCTGTAAAATTCTTTCAATACATGAAAGACAATGAAGCCCACATTAATATTCTGCTACTCACAAACACCAACTTTTCCCTAAGCATTTCTCTGGTAAACTTCTAAGTAGGATTTTCAAAAGCCTATTATCAACAGAACATCTAAGGCATTTAAATGTCCATTCAGCAATGCATGTCATGTGAAACTGTAACATCACTAATTATAAGTTCTGCAAAGATTTTGCGCTTCAACATATAAAGTGTTATGCTAATTTATAAGAGTATTCCTGTATATACATACGGTGTTTTGTAGGTTGCAGAGATTCACGTTTACAACTTCCTGATACTAGAATGAATACAGCCTAGTCCTGGCCATGAAGAGACATCACCAGGAAGGGGAGAAAAAACAAATACTAAAATAGTTCAAATATCAGGCATAATAAAAATCCCTTTAAAAAGGCACATTTGGAGTATACTACAATTACCCACATCAGATTAAGGGCATCATGATCTGCTTCACAGAGGAGGTGACATTTGAAATGGGTCTTGACCTGAGGTAAGAGTCCGAAAAGAGGAGATAGCAGATGAAATGTGAAGAACATTCTAATTCCTGAAACCAGTAAGAGCAAAGGGAGGAAGATTGGGAAGCCAGAGTGTTTTTAGAAAAGAACAAGTGTGAATTCACTCATACAAGATTGGCAAATGGGAGAATGATTCGGGTAAGATGCAGTGGCCACATAGGTTCATACACAGTCCTTCCCAGCATAATCATGTTTTTTTTTCTACCCCCTAACGGTAGCTGAATCCAAAGTAAACCAACATAGCTGAAGACGCCAACCTCAAGGTACTGTGCCACAACACAGCCTGTACACAGTGCCCATTCACCCATATGCCTGCCTTCAGCTTGATTTAGCCAAGCACTCTATCTCGGAAATGTTCGTGGCCCACGTCTTTTCCGTCTGTGCATTTTTGCCCCATCGCTAACACTCGGCAGTGTCAACCCTTTCTTGTACCCCTTGTCATCAAACTATCTTCACATTTTCCTTTTAAGGTGAAGTGATATGTATACTGAAATAATCCTGTATTTTTTAATGTTTTAGTGTATCTTTTTGAGCTGTGCTAATACTTTGATCAGGATTGTTGTTGTTTTGTGAGTTCTCTAATTACACAGTTGTGTAAGTTTTTAGCAGTCGGCCCCAACCCTATTTTCCCATAGGCCCTGTTATTTGTAAGAATAATTTTTATAGAACTCCTGGTGTATGTTTGTTTGTTTATTTGTTGTTTTCAGGAAAACACTTATCAAATTTGAACATAAAGAGCAATCATTCCTACTAAAGAGCAGGAGTGATTTTATGGAGAAGATGTAAAAATGAGGCTAAAAGAGGTAGACTAAGAACATGTCATAAAGACCTTAGAATGTCAGTTTTAGAAATTTGCATTTATTCAATAGTCAGTAGAAGAGATAAAATTGTTGTTATGCTTTAGAAAGAGTAATCTGTCAAAGATATTTTTAAAAGTGTATCTTATTTTTCTCATGCTTCTAAAATTCACATTAAGATTAAAGTAAGGGGAAAAAAAAGCTGCCACAAGTAAAATGTAGTTAGCTGAGCATTGAAATGATGATATTTTAATAGACTAAGCCCCAATATTCACCTAGAACATAGCTGCTCAAAAATAGCATAATTAATCTATACTAACTTTACCAGACATCAAGGTTCAAAAGAGAAACAAAAGGCAAGTTAAGAAGCCTAGCATTTATTAATTATGAAAGAGTAGGGGCTTTTTTAGTAAATGTATTCAGAATGAATAGGATAACTCTATTCTATTCTATGTCGAAATATTATAGAGTATACCTGGAAGGACTCCTATTTTTTCTCATCCCATAGTCACCAATTCAAAGCCAGACTTACCTTGTTTCTCCTAGTGTTTGCTAATGAATTAAATGAACTGGGGGGATCTACAGCTCTGTGTTTAGCCACTCCCAACCCACAACTCTTTCCCGCAGATATCTTCACAATCGCAGTAACATCAGACAGATAGGTACGTAGACAGAGAGATACATAAAAATAGTCTCATATTTGGGAAAAATATTTTAAATGTATTCACAAGACTTATCTTAGATATTCATTAATTATGCATCCAATATTGATTAAACATATATTCTCTGTGAGGCAATTTGCTATACTAAAATCTTTTTCATCCTACAAACATCAACTGGATTCTAGGATCCAAGTATTGTACTGTATGTACTAGATGTTTTGAGTTTGTGCCTGACATAGGACCTAGCCCATAATCTCTTAGATGGTCTCATGAAATTTACATTCTAGTGAAGGAGACAGAAAAAAAACATACAAATAAATACAGGCCTCCTTAATTGTCTGAATCTAATTTGTTCCAGAAAAATTTGTTGGAAGGCAAATATTCAGAGTAGGATCCTATATATAAGAAATGTAATAATGTATTCTCAGCCCATCCAGAAACCCCGCCCCTTTGCCCAAATACCACTAAGTCACCCTTAAGCATCAATATAACTATCTACTACCAAGTACTTCTACAAAACATAAAGCACTTAAAAAAACTAATGACTTAGTTATTGCACACCTCATGAAAGGTGAGAGATGGTTTTTACTTATTCTAGCATGGTGGCAGTAGAGATGGAGATAAGTGGAAGGAACGAAGATATATTTAGGGTATTTCCTGCCCTACAACAGCCTATAGTCTCATTGCTATTCAGTGATGCATTGAATAATGACAGACCAAATAGATATGATCTGATTCATGTGAAACGTCTCTCTTCTCAGTCCTCAGGTGGAAGATAGTGAGGGGACTATTCAATTTGATGGAGAAGGTTATGCATTGGTCAGCCGCCCCATTCGCTGGTACCCCAACATCTCCACCGTCATGTTCAAGTTCAGAACATTTTCTTCGAGTGCTCTTCTGATGTATCTTGCCACACGAGACCTGGTAAAGATCATATGCATAGCAGAGTTTCCGTGACTAAAATGTGTTTGCTTCTTTTATCAGTTATTGGTAAAATTATCAGTTATTTTCTAAAAAGCTTGGGATGGTTGTCTGGCGGCCAAGAATGGGTGATACAGATAGTGCTTATATATTTTAAATAATAACTTTAATCACAGATACAATTTAATTACTATTTATTTTCAATACAACTCCCCACATAATCCTTTAAGCAATACATCCGGTAATAATTTTTCCCAGCATGGAGCCATACAGCAGCAAAATGCTTCCTTAATCTTCTTTCAGAGACCTAAGTTGAAAAGGTGATTCTAAATATTCTTTGGCCTCATTTTTTTCTGGTCAGTATTTCTTAATGAATTCTTTCAGGGAACATACCTTTTGGTTCACTTAATATGTTTTCAAATGAACTCACATTTTACTACTGTAATAAAAGAGTATGTCTTAGAAATTTGGTTGTGACCGTGTGCATCATAATATCACAGCCACAAAAATTCAGAAAATAGTAACACCAATTCTATTTTCAAAATGGATTTCTGCAACAGAGTGACATATTCAGCAATTTAGCCACAAGACCCTAATATAAACCACACAAGAAAAGCGAACACTCATATAATTCTCTGTGTATCTAATCACTGGTATATGTTTACTCTATTAATAGAGAGATTTCATGAGTGTGGAGCTCACTGATGGGCACATAAAAGTCAGTTATGATCTGGGCTCAGGAATGGCTTCCGTTGTCAGCAATCAAAACCATAATGATGGGAAATGGAAATCATTCACTCTGTCAAGAATTCAAAAACAAGGTGAGTTTTTACCGTAATAATGCAATATGGGCCTTAATCATGAAATCCAAAGTGCACATGTACCTGATCAAGAGGAAGACTCCGTCTGTAATTTTAGCTACTCACGAGTTCAGTGAAAAATTTATACAGTCATTTTTTTGGCTTAGATTATAGGTGATTTGGGTTAGACATGACTGATTGAAGAGCCAAATGCTTCTCTATCATTTTCTTTTGAAACTGAGAGCTTAATTTGAAAGCATAAAACTGTCTTACAACTTGCAAAATTATATCCTGTAATATGTTTGAAAAATGTTGGGTGCTTTTCTTTTCTCCCTATTTTGTCAAGATGTTTCCTTTAAAGTGGCCCACAGTGGAATCTGTAGGGGTGGTAGGGCATAGTTATCAGTTATTTGCTCATTTAAATTGCCAGACATTTGTATGCCTGCAAGTAAATAATTGATCAATAGTAACATGACATGTTTATGATTCGGGGACATTTTAAAACACTTTCACAAAGATTGGTTTATCTGATCACATAAGTAGGTATTTTGTTTCAGTGTTAGAAAAAGTAAAATATACACTCAAACTTTTATGTGGTCACAGACATATATATAAAAGATCTCACAACCAAGACAGAAATCCAAGTCTATTAGTTCCGAGTGTGGTGCTATTGCTTTTTAAGTATATAATTGCACTAATTCTGTGTAGTATGGCATTCCCAATATCTGCAAATGAGACTTTGTTACTTCTGCTAATATAAATAGACTTAATTAATGTTGCCAATGCCAATGTGACATTTCATGAAAATTTAAATTTAAATTTGTACCGTCTTTCATTTCTGCATTTAATACATATCTGCCAAGCACCTTCTAAGTACCACATAAGAACTAAATGAAGTTCTAAGTTCTTGCCTTCAAGGAACTTGCATCAAATTGGGGAGATAGACAAGTATCATGGTTAGAGGGTAGAGAGCTAATTGCTGTGATAGAGATGTATGTAGCCAGCGAGCAATCTCAGAAGAGAGACACTTGAGTCAAACAGAAGGGTCAGTTTCCACTGGAGTGCCCCTGAGGCACAAGCTGGATGAGGAGTTAGCTGGATGAAAAGCATGTATGGACGTTTCAGAGTAGTGAAAGTTGTGTAAAAGCCTGGAGTCATCAGAGAGCGTAACACATCCTTTTCCAGCTGCATTTCCAACAGGAAACTCTAGAGAAACCTCTCATATGGGACAAAAACTGGCTTTGCAATTCTTTATTTTGGAGTGCTGCTGCATACATTGTTCCTGTGTAAGAGAGGCACAATGCACATTTGCGTGTCAGAAGCTCTGTGTAGTTAGTTGTTCAGTAAGAAGAATGTTTAGCTGTTTAACCCAACATTTCCCAAATTTCTTTAATCAGAGAAATCCTTCCATTCCGCTGAACACACTTTGGGGAATGCTTTAGTAACTACAAGTGAATCCATAGCCTACATGAATGAATGTTGGCAGGAAATTATCAGTAGGGGCCAAGAGATAACAAAACCAGTGCATAAGGGGACATATGAGCTAAGTGAGTGAGTTTCAACTTTATCCTGAAAGCCATAGGGATACGGAGAACTCTAAGAGTTTTAAGAAAGGGTGTGATATCATAAGACTTGTGCTTTAGTAAAGTTTCTTTAGCAGCAGTTTGGAGATGTGTAACAATTTAGGATGCTACGGAGTCTGGTGAGCCTAGTGTCTCCCCACCAACTTCTCTTCTATAGTAGTAGAATAACAGATTTGAAGAAAGAAGGAGAAGATGGATATGCATTATAAAAGAAAAAAAGACAACCTAAATGTCCATCAACAGATGACTGAGAAAAGAAAATGTGGTATATAGACACCACGGAATACTATGCAGCCATAAAAAAGAAGGAAATCATGTCTTTTGCAGCAACAGGAATGGAGCTGGAGGTCATTATCCTAGGTGACATAACCCAGAAATAGAAAATCCAATACCACATGTTCTCACTTACAAGGTGAGAAGCTAAACAATGGATACACGAAGACATGAAGATGGAAACAATAGACACTGGGGACTCCAAAAAGGAGGAGGGAGGAAAAGGGGTGAAGGTTTAAAAATCGCCTATTGGGTGCAGTGTTCACTGTGTGGGTGATGGGTCCACTAGAAGCCCAAACTTCACTCTTATGCAATATATCCATGAAACAAACCTTCATATGCACCACGTGAATCTAAAATTTTAAAATAATAAAAATAAAGACATTCAGAACACTAAGCTGAATTGGCTAATGCTATAAACTCTAAAGATAATAATATGCTTGGTAGATGTATAGTGTAACAAACAGGGATAAAATGATTCAACAACTTAGGAGAACAATTTTTATAAATGGTCACCTTGGAAACGCTAACTTCCATAATTAGTCCGCTATCTCAACTTTTATTCTATCCATTAAAACAAATAAACAAAAGATCTGTGCTCTGAATCAATGTTAGTCAAAGGTCAAGTTACAGAATCATATAAATTTGAAAGTAGTTAAAAATATGTTTTAGGTTTACTGTAACTACAACATTCCATCAATTCAGAAAGTTCTTCCCCCAGTAGGTCTAATTTTTCCAGATTTTACTAGAGCTACTGACTGTTACTGTTACTGTTACTACTCTGTGGTCCAGAAATCAGAAGGAATTTTCCTTTATCTCAGACTACTCAGTATCTTCTGTTACATTTCTGGTTTCTAGTTCAATCCCTTTGACACGGTTGGCTGATACTTTCTCATTTATAAGTCTTCTCCTTGGCTTTCAAATTGACTCTAGACTCACATTGCTTTTTGCCTTTCTGAATACTCCTGTCAAATGCACCAAGCAGTCATTCTCACTTTTATTTTGGGTATTAATGACATGAACCATTCTCCTTACTTCTCTAATGTATCTCTATGTTATCACCATTAAAAAGAAATTAAGCCCTATGAGGTTTAGTTGTTCAGAATTTTGATTCTTAAATTAGACTGGGAACTTCTACCTTCTGCCCATGGTTGTTACCCATTCTCTATTATCTCTGGTGTCTCACCACAAATTTCTCAATTAAACAGGTGAAATTTTTTATTATAATAAAACTATAGCTGTTCTGTTTTTCCACATGTATTCTCATATATCCAATATATTTTCTCTGATACTTTTAAAGTATTTTATTACTATAGCAGGTCAGTTAATATGTATTAATTTTTCCTTATAAAAAGAAAAGCATTGAAGCCACAACGGAAAAAGCAAATGTTATAAACAAATAATTCACAAAAGAAAAATGCAAACTTCTTACATAAAGTTGAAAAATGCAATCTCAATAGATTACAAGCATATGGTCATTGACCTGCAGTAGCAATATCCAAAGATCACACTTAAAGCAGTAAAATCTACATCTAGAAGGAAAAGAAGAAAGGCTTGGCAAAATAACCTTACTACCTGCTTTGATAAGATTAGCTCTTACAGGACACATTTATTAAATACCAACTATGCATCAGATGCTGTGCTGGATCAGTGAAGATGCATGCGGTTCCTACCCTTGAGTAACTTACCTGCTGCACAAGTAGCAAATTACTGTATCTGTTTAGGGTACAGTAAACACCAAGGGAGATATATGGAGGGAGAGAAATAAGGCACTAACTGAGCCCTAAGTCCTTTTATGGTTGGGGGGGTAGGAGGGATGGAAGCAGTTGCAGGGTGATCCAGGCCAAAAAGCATCATATGAAAAGATAAAGATGTATGAAAACATGGATTATTTGGGCAGATGTTGTAATCAGTTTGAATTACTGGAGTTTAAATTTCAAAAGAGTGATAGAAGATAACGCTGGGCGTGTTGGCAAGGGCCAGGGCACAGGAAGCTGTTTAAACTATGTTGAGGAGTTTGCAGTTCATCTTGATGAACTTGATTTTAAGTAGAGATGTGACGGGGTAATTTCAATTTAAGTATATTAGTCGAGGTGTCAGTGTGGAAGATATATTGTCAGAAGACCAAACTGAAGACAAAGTGAACAATTGGGTTCAATAATAGTCTAGGCAGGAGGTAAATTATGCTTGAAGTAAGAGATGCAGTGGGAATTGACATCAAAGAAATGCAGAATAAATCCACCATGTGATACGGCTACACAGCTATTAGAATGACTAAAATTAAAAAGACTGACCATACTCAGTGCTGGCAGAAGGTGGAGACACTGGAACTCATACACTGCTGCTGAGGATATAGAGTGGCATAACGTTGGAAGAGGTTGGCCATTTCTTAAAAGACTAAATATACATCTACCATACAAACCAGTCATTTCACACCTAATTATTCACCCAAGACACATGAAAGCATATTTTTATACAAAGACTTGTACCAAAATGCTCACATTACTTTTATCTGTGTTACTCAAAAACTGAAAACAACTCAAATATCCATCGACAGCTAAATAGATATACATAAATTGTGGTATACTCATACAATGGAATACTACTCAGCAATAAAAAATAAGAAAGTATAAATATAGGTACAAAATGGATGAATATCCAAATAGGCAGACAAAAAGGCAAATTTTGGCAGACAAAAAAAGAGTACATTTGTATAAAATTACATAGAAAATGTAAACTACAGTCACAGAAAGCAGATGGATGCTACTTGTGAATGGTATATGTATGAAAAGGCAAAAAGTAGGGATTACAAATGAGCATAAAGAAACTTCTGGGGTGATGACTATGTTCATTGAGTGTGGTGGTGGTTCAGCAGGTGTATACAATTGCACGTTACAAACATGGTTTAAATTATAGCATGTTAATTATTCCTCAGTAAAACTGTTTTAAAAATAGGACAGCTATTAGAGGTATTTAGGATAAGAAATTAGTGAAGCTGTTGATTGATTAGATGTGGTGAGGAGAAAGTCAGGATGACTCTCTAGTTTAGTAGATTGGGTGGGGGGTCATAAGACCAACAACAAAAAAGTAAGTTAAGTAATATAGATTTGGGAGTTAGATGATAATTATTTTGATTTGGAATGTTTAGCTTAAAGTACGCAAGGAAAATATAGATGATGGTGTCTCACCTGTTGAATGTGGACTTTTAGGCAAAAATCAGGTCCAAGCATACATACATTTAAGTCATCAATACATTGTAAGTAGATATAAACCTGAGTTTGCCCAGATGGCTAAAACCTGAGATGTGGGCAAAGCAAGGGATATTATAAAACATCAACATTTTAGAAGTGTTCAAAAATAGACACCGGGGTAGGAGATTGAGAATGAAAGGTAAAAGAAGCCAGAGAGCTTGACATTATGGAAGCCAGAAGAAATTTCCTATAAGGAAGGAAATGCTAACAGCATTGAATATTGTACAAACATGGATTCAGATAAAGTTTAAAAGAACTCCGAGTTTGGTTATAGGCAGGTCCCTGAGGACTTTAGCAAGACCAGAGTTCACAGAGTAGTGGGAGAGGAATTGAAATAAGGCTCCAGCAATGTGGATCATTGCTCCTTTTCAGTGACCAGATTATTTGTTTTATATGAATTATTCTCAACTAGTTGGCAAGAGCACTGTCGTCTTGAAATTCAAGTACAGTCCTTCAGGAACGTTCCCCATCTTCCTTGAGTCAGTTACAGAACCACAGTCCCTGACAGAAGTGTGCCCTATCCCCTAAATGCATCGATTAGGATGCAAGGTTGAGAACACTCAATTAGATTTTCAGTGGATCAAGAAAGAGAACAAAAGAATAATAGCCAAAGTAAAAACACTTAGCTTATAAAAACTCAGCATTGTTTATAAAATATTTGTTAAGTCCCTACTCTGTGTCTATTATTTAATAAAATCCTTATTTCCCTACCTACTTATAAATCACATCTGAACTCATCAACTGTGAAATTTTGTGTCAATAGCCTACTTTTCTATTCTGTAAAGAAAAGAAATAGGGCAGGAAATAAAAGCAAGCATTAGCATTTACTAGCATTTCCTGGTAGAACCCACTTCATCGCTATCACTCATGAAGGATAGAGTAAAGCACTTCCTTTAAGTCAGTAAAAATATGCCATCCTGTCTCTCTGCCAGTTACCTTTTGGGCCAATGAATTTCAATTCAATTGTGTTGCTGCTCTTTAATCATTTTTTCTTAGAATGATTTCTAAATATGCATATATTCATTCATGGATAAGGATAAAAACCACCTCCAGTCACTGGCTTGCCTGTGATAGAGAGGCAGAATCTCATTTTCAGACATCATTAAAATACCCACCAAGTTTGTAGAAAGAGGCTATTTTCATCTTCCAGTCAACAGCCCCATATGAAAATATCTTTGCCAATCTAGATAAAAAGGAATGTGTAGGAAAAAGTCTTGAAAACAGTTTTATATGTCTATTTTCTTTTAGCCCCCAGTCCAGTCAAGGAGATATATGTGTATGAAACTAGTTATGTATATAAAAATAATAAAATAGGTGTGTGAAAGTAATTCAATTTTAAAATCTTAACTTGCTAACTATATTTAATAGGACAATTATTCTTTTAGGTATTTTTCTTGTTTGTTTTTACAAAAGTCTGGTTTGAGGTGTCCATTGGTATGTGTATTTTGGTCCTTTTTTAATAAGGCAATTGTGTTTGATTTTATTGAAGATACATCTTTTTTAAATGATAGGGCTATAAACTTCAAGGGAATTTTGGAATTTGATGTTTCTCTGTGTTTTCCAAAGAACACTGATTCTGAAAGATGATGGGTTGAGTGAAAATAACAATATTTCAGGATCAAATAAATTTGGGAAATACTTTTTGCTCTATGTCCTTCTCTAGGAACATTGCATTGTATATTAGCATGCTGAAAGATCTGGGCAGCCATAAAATTAAGAAGATACATGTTCAACTTTGTATAACCCGGTATTTGTCATATTTATTTGAGCCAGGAACATCCAAGAAACTAGCATCCTAAAGAATAAACATTTAGAAATTCCCTTATAACCCACTGGTTCAAATGCCCATTTTCAAACCCTTGCTAATTCAGGTCCTACATCAGACAAAGGTTTAGAGGCCAAATCTATCATCTTAAGGAACTGATGTCAATATGCATCAAGGATGCATATGAAGTAGTTAAAGGCTGGATCTAAGGAAATGTGGTAGAAAAGCATGTAATTCAGAAAAAAGCCTAGCTTGACCCCTAAGAAGGGGGCGGTAGTGAGGGGGATCAATGAGATAAGGAGTTCCTGTCTGCTTTCTAAACAATGCAGTTTGAACAGAGAAGTGCCTCGTCTTTCCTTTTTCTATCTATTTCTGAATTCTTATCTTCATCACATTAAAAATTCCTTGAGAGACCCAAAAGAAAAGCAAGAAGGCATGAGGACTGTATCTCTGTCACAACACTTAGCATCCCAGTCTAAAATGTAATTTACGGTGTACCTGGATCTCACCACTTCCTTGTATAACATCCCCTTCCACTTCCATGTACAATCATATTTTACAACAGTGACTTTGCAGATGAGTCTAAATCCCAGTAGTTCCTGTGGATGGTAAAACTTACAGAAAGAGCCATAGATTAGGCATGTTTCTAATTAATTATCTGATTCCTAATTAGATATCTTTGTTATTTAGCATTTTTAATCTTGCTTTATTTTCTAACTACTTATCTAGATTATAGAAAACTACATCAAATGGATCTTTGATGTCCATTTATAATTATCTCTTTTATCTTCATTGGTTTGCCTTCATTGGTGTTTAAGCTATTATTTTCATGCTCTTTGGGGGACAGTTTAATAATGTATTTTATTGATGTTATTTCTGTAATTATTAAATTGCTAAATATAGTGCAAGTGCTTGAGAAAGTCAATGTTAATTCTCGAATTAAACCAAATTTGTCTTGAAGTATTAATGATGATATAGATGTGGTTGATATTGCTCAAATAAAATGTTAAACTTTCTATCTCCTTTACAGCCAATATATCAATTGTAGATATAGATACTAATCAGGAGGAGAACATAGCAACTTCGTCTTCTGGAAACAACTTTGGTCTTGACTTGAAAGCAGATGACAAAATATATTTTGGTGGCCTGCCAACGCTGAGAAACTTGAGGTAATTTAGTTTATATGTAAAGCTAAGGATTAGGTTTTAATTAAATGACCACTATGCTCACTAGAGTTCTGAAGTTTAATTACAATAGGAATGTCATATAACCCTTGGTTGCAGAAAGGCCTAATCAAAAACATCATGTTGCATGTTAGAACAACACCAGGATTTAGAAACCAAAGGACTAATTTGACATCTTTGTTGAAGAGATGGATTGGAGTTGCTGTTTCCTTTATATGCACCTGCTGAAAAGAATTATGAAAGTAATTAAAGGTAGAAGCCAGAGTTGAATGTGGATCTTGTAATTGCTGTTCTCCTTGTACATTCACTGGAGATAATGGCACTCTGACATTGCTTAGTGTTCTGAAAATTGGTCAGTGTTCCAGGATGCTATGAGTATAACCTATTTTATTGCTAAGCATTAGCATCATAATGGCGTGTTGGAGCTTTCCCATATGCCTAATACAAGAACTGTATTAGTTGTTCTCCTGCCCATGCCAACATTTTTTTTTAATTTCACATATGCTTTTTAGCTAGCAGTATGGGGAGACACATTTGCTTCCTAATTTAGTTAGTTCAAAAAATAAAGTAACTAAAAAGTGTCAGAAAATACTCACGTGCTATGTAGTTAATTTACTGCTCATTATAAAACATAAGATAGTCTATAAGGATGGCACTTGGTGCTCAATAAATGTTAATTAAACT
The DNA here is from genome assembly GCF_028878055.3 of Symphalangus syndactylus. NCBI lineage: Eukaryota > Metazoa > Chordata > Mammalia > Primates > Hylobatidae > Symphalangus > Symphalangus syndactylus. Next base: position 107,200,852 of record NC_072424.2, read on the forward strand.
CTAATTAGAATGGGATTAATTGATTTGGTTAAACCATAAGAGTTTATTACAGACTACCATGTTTTTAATTTTTTGTTTTAATTGGTTTGGTAGTTTTTAAAGGGTATAAAAGTTCTGTCTAGGTGTTTCTACTCCAAAAAGAGAGATTATGTTTGGAAAGATCCCAGAATAGCTGAAAAGTGTGATGGTCAGTTATTTTCATATTTCTAAATGAGCAGCGAAAGTTCAGTCTCATTCTATGACAGCTAGTGTGCAGGCTGAAATTGCTTCTACCCATATCTAAACTCATAGATGAAGCAACTGTCTAATTATCTGATGAGCTTCATGGTGCAAATAAATTGGCTCTGCATTCATTGTAATGTATTTGTGTTAGAAAAATAAATTTAAAGTGTCAAGTCAGAAAAACATTACAAATCAAATTTGAATAGTACCACAGTTATTACCTAGAAATTCATTTACCAGTCATTCACCAAAAGTTTGTTGAGTATCTACTATGTGACAGGCTCCATACTAAAAACTAGGAATCCAGTGGTTGTTCAAATATAAGATTTGCTTTACAAGATCATGAACCATATATTATTGAGTGAATTAAATACAGCCAAACCTAAGGTTATTCAAATCTAGCTTCATTTATTCTAGTGATGATTTTAATTATCATAAAATAATTTTTAGGAATTATCTATAAAGGCGTGCCTGTTAAATTCTATAAAATCTGTTAAAATCTGAATCTGTTAAATGAATCTTTATCACTAAAATGTTTTTACTTTCATGGTACAGCGTTGCATAATTACAGTATACTATTTCCATAGTATGGAGCATTATTTCAAAACAGCCATTAGAGGTATATTTGTGATTGATAAAGGAAACAAACATTCATAGTTACCTGTTATTTTGCCTGCAGACAGGTCCTCAGTATGACAAAGTGCAAAAGATGTGGTAAACATAAATTATTTTCACATGCGTTGTTAAGCTCAAGCTCTTTGAGAGGCAATATTTATAAGCCATTCATGAACACTACAGAATAGTGACATTGTACATTTTCCCATTTATTAGATTGATAAGAACAAGTACTTTAAATTCATATTTTAAAGTAAAAATTTTCCAAGTTGATAGTGTGAGCTACGGTCATATTTTGATTCTAATTTCACTGCCGTCAAGGGCATATGTCTATTTTTAGTTCTATTGGGGCTTTTGCATTTCTTTCCTTTATAGATCCCTGTGAAATGATTTTTTAAAGATTTATGATTAAAGTTTATTGTTTTACTAAATGAAAATGTAATTATAAGTAAATTGTTTTTATTTTTGTTTTTTTTTTTCTCTCTTTCCCGTTACCTAGTATGAAAGCAAGGTAAAATTTAAATTTATGCATGCCTTCGTCGAGTGCATGGGTTGGGTAAATGTGGCTTCTTAGATAAAGCAGCCATGCAGAAGCAGGGCAACACCAGTACAGCTTTGTTCATAGTATGTTTCACGAGCAAGCCGTGCGTTCTGTGAGAGTTCTCCTGCTGCCCCTTGCTGGCCTACATTCTGCTGCTTACCTACCATCAGTTGGGCTGCGATCTGAGTTGTCTCGCCAACAGTGATGAGATTTGCTCTGCTCACTTGTTCAACCATCTGCACACAGTGCCCCTGGTGACCAGCAGCACACACTCAAAAGGCAGCCGGTCAATTTCTGGTACACAGTCTAGTTCTGGGGAACACAGTAAAGTGGTCTCTTGAGTTGAACCCTGGGCCCTGGCCTCCCTAGTGCCATGCTGTCTGCTGAGGAATCAAACTGTGCTCTCACATGCTTACCACTGCCTTCTTGCTTTTTGCAGGCCTGCAGATATGCAAACATTTACACAGCCTTTGCACCTCTTGTCAAAGCTGTTTATCTATTGACATGTTTATTTAAAACTAGCTATGGTGCCAGATGAAGGAATCTCTGGAAATACTATATTTAAAATAAGTATTTGCGTTAGTAGTAAAGAAGTGTGAGATAGTTCTCCTAGCTTCTCAGGAGCATTTTAATTCTTACTTGCATTAGCATAAAAGCTGTGAGCAATGGGCCGCCATAAATGGCTGAACAGACCTCAGAGATGTGCAGGGCTGGTATCCTCTGGCTAGAGCTAAAGCCTGGTGTTTTGGCATTTCAGAGCCCAGCTGTGCCAGATTTCTGGAAAGAAGATAATAAAGCCGAACTGATCCAAGAAATTTTTAAAACCAAGGCTAGATTTTTAATAAGAGAAATAGAATATACAGAAATGAAAGTAGGGAAAAATAAACCATGCGTTTTATCATGATACAGTTGTAAGACCACCAGTTGTGCTACGTTTGCTGAGATGGCTAAAAAGCAAAGGCTGGCTTTCATAGAAATATATGTTAATAAAACTCTGGGACGGCACTGTGTAGGTTTGTAATTTTGCCTTTGAGTGGTGACCCTCAAGAAACAGGGAACCGTGGTTACCATTGAGTCCAGTCACCTTATGTGACTATTTATCCCCTGTAATTGTCCTAATACTGAGGTTGCTAAATCATATTTTGGAATGGTTCTTTGTGTTTCCATGAAACAATGAACTATATAACTTGTAGGAGTGATTTACTTTATTAACAAGACCTCTGAAAAAAATGGTGGTAAGTCAGTCTTTCCATAAAGGAAAATATGGAAGCAAGTGAACACTGTTAGTGAAATTCACCTTCTCTTTGCATTATGCAAGAAAAATATAAGCGAAATTCTCGCCCTACATTTGGGCATGTTCTTTATAACAACCAACTGACTGAATGGAAAGAAAACCTTGGGAACAAGGAAAAATTATCAATGAAAGTAAAGAAGTTCCAGAAAGGAGTGGGGGCGGTGGAAACAGACAGATATCTGACATGAAATAAATCACCTGATATACACTGCCAAGGTCTAATTTGTTTTTCCACCTGTTTTTCCTCATGCCATGTGTTTTTCATTAAGATAAAAAAAGAAACTTGGCATCATGGGACAATGAGGAGAGAATTAATCATCACCCTATCAACTACAGTATATTGATGCCGACTGGACAGTTTTTACTGATGCTGATTAACACCACATAAAGAATTATCTTTTTCACTTCTATATACTTTCACTATTCAAAATAGTAGCCACAAGTCACAGTAGCTATTTAATTGTAAATTAAATCAAATTAAATAACAATAAATATTCAGTTTCTCACTGAGACAAGCTACATTTCAAGTCCTAATAGCCACATGTGGCTAGTAAGTACTGATTTGGACAGTGAAGAATTGACAATATCCATCATCACAAGAAGTTCTGTGGAACAGCACTGTTATAATTAAAGAAGTATCATCATCACTGACATTCTGATAGCCTTTGTTTGTTGAGCACTTACTGTGTGCAATGCTATTCCTTAATTTATTAAACCTTTGCAATTTGATTATGTAGATACTATGATTGTTATTATCGTGCCCATTTCACATACAAGAACACCGAGTCTTGGAGAACTTAGATCACTTTCAACATCTGGACTCAAGGGCAAGACTTCATTTCCTAATCTGCTGGCACACTTGCCCCATTTTATGAAGTAGTATGCAAAAGTAAACATTCAAGTGTAGTTTGAGTATAAAAGTCATTTTTCAATTTTATTGAAAATATAAAATGTATTGGTTTTTGCATTTGGTTGCTTTATTTTGTTATTGTTCTAATATAGAATACAGACTTTGGGGTCAATCCATAAACTAAACTAATCTGTTAAAAAAAAAACATTTTTTTATTTTGAGACAGGGATCTCACTCTGTAGCCCAGGCTGGAGTGCAGTGGCACAACCATAACTCACTGCAGCCTCGGCCTCCTGGGCTCAAAAGATCCTCTCTCCTCAGCATCTCCAAGTAGCTGGGACTCAAGGCACACACCAACACGCCCAGCTACTTTTTTTGGAGGGGAGGGCAAAGACAGGGTCTCACTATGTTGCCTCAGGCTGGTCTTGAACTCCTGGCCTCAAGCAATCCTCCCTCTTCGGCCTCCCAAAATGCAGGGACTACAGGAATGAGCCACTACACCCGTCCAGTAAACCTAATTTTTAAACATCTGTTTTTTAGACTATATAATCCAAAAGAATGTTTCTTAGACTTCGTTTTACTTAAAAGCCTTAAAGAGATATGTAATATTATCTTATTTTTTAGCTATCTCCCAAGAAAAAGCCTCAAATAAAAAAAATCTTTTTCAAAATAAACATTTTCAGTTTTTTTCTAACTTTTGAGCAAGGTTTTTAAAAACTTTTTGGTATATAGTTTGTTTATGCTGCCTACGCAATTATCTTCTCTTTGGTGAAAAAAATAAAACTTATTTCATTACACATATGAAGCATTAATAAGAAGTCAGTTAATTCCTGTTTAAATGCTGTGGGTGAGATTATTGTTAAAGGGGAGAAGAAGGACTACAAAAAGATTCCTTCTGCAGGATAACATTAACATCCACTTAGACCAACCAGTAGACGATGGAAACCAGAGTTTGCTGGGTACACGTGTGCACAGTTTGATAGACATGTGCCGGCATGTGTCTGCTCCATAAGGCTTCCTTCTAGTAGTCAGAGACTACACTACCATCACCCTAATGATAATGCTTTTGCTTTCCATTTGACTATTCAATAGGCCAGAAGTAAATTTGAAGAAATATTCCGGCTGCCTCAAAGATATTGAAATTTCAAGAACTCCGTACAATATACTCAGTAGTCCCGATTATGTTGGTGTTACCAAAGGATGTTCCCTGGAGGTTGGTCTGTTTTTGATGGTTCTCTAAACACATTTATATCAGATTTCACTTACTTAGTGTGGCTGCTCCTACAAGGATCAGTCTTTTGTTAACATATTTTACATTTCTACTGATCCTACTCTTAAACGATAAAGCAAGATTAAAGCATTCTCTAAATTACCATGATAAAAAATGGTATTATGAAGTCCTAGAATTGTGATCCAATTTCCCAAATGTATAGCTCTTCATAGCACATATCATTAATACTTATCTCTTTTCTGTTTTTCTCTTTTTTTCCAACACTACTTTTCCCTTTTCCTCATTTTTGTCATCCATTTTAAATGTATTTTACTTTTATGTGTTGCATATAGCTTTATTAGCAGCCTTAAATTTTTTCTGGAACCATTCGAGTTTAACACAAGTAGCAAGTAGTAATTTACACCGTAACCGTTAGTGCATAGTCTGTTGTCTACAACCTTGAAGTCTAGCCCCGCTGTCTTTGAAATAACATAGACTGGGACCTGTGTCAATCAACTCTGCAAAGACTTGTGTTTGACATGCCTGCAAAGTCCTTTGTTAGCTGATATCCTCAGTAACTCTTCTTTGATGCTAAAGCATCCTAGCATTCCCCTATTTTCATTTAACTATTTTGCAGTTTCTTCAGTTGACACTGACCCATATGTGAGAAAGACCCCGGCCATAGCTCTACTCTCTTAAAATATCGATAAGCAAGAGTCAATAGTCAACAGCAAATATTAGCAAGAATTTTATAGAAACTCAATAGTGATGAGCTTGTTTTTAAAATAAAAATGTTAAATGTGTCATTCCCATACATTTTTAATTACCCTACTGTAATACAATCATTCATTTTGGCTGCTGCTTCTAATTAAAATTATCTTAAACCACTCCAATAGAATTAGGGAAATGAAGGGAAAATGTGGGTAAAGAAAAAGTAAATCCACCACTTGAATGATGAGGTTTAAAGACTGGAACAGAACTTTCAGGATCTTCATTGTTCATAGCTACAGGCTCCAGTTTGGAATTGGCCATAGACACCCACTCTGAGAAGTATGGGAACAAGAAAAGAGAAAATACATTAAGAACTAAAACTGTAAGGGCCCATACTGGCTTCTTAAAGGAAGTTTTACTGAGAATTTTAATCTTCAAAGCCTAACTCTCATTCACATTCAAAAGATACATACATGAGGATGGAAACTGTCCGGAAAATGAATAGCCTCTGCACATGGAAATTATGATTCTGTAAAGGCACTTTTCAGTAACCAGGAATTATTTTGCAACTAAAATATGAGGCAGAAATTTGATGTGGATAAATATTGAAAAGTCTGCACAGTAGTTTTATCTGAACTATCTAAAACTACATGATTTGAAAATTGGAATAGAAAACAGATTATACATTTTACCAGCTCTTGTGTCATTTAACTGGTCTTGAAACACTGTGGGAGGAAAATAGCCTACATTAAAGGATTCTTTGCTTTTACTCCTACAAAATCTAGGACTTTAAAAATGAATATTTTAAGCACTTTAAATTCCTAACTACATGGGCTTGCTTAAATAAATACTAGCAAATTCATACAGTGGAAAGTCCTCCTGTCATTAAAAGTGACTATCTACACTTACAGAGAGAGTGATATCTTCCACATATGTAAGAAAAAAAAGTCATTAGGAATGAACATGTCTATCAAGATTCATTTTAAATATAGGGAGGAGGAGAGAGGAAGATGGCAAGGTTGTGAAAGAGTAAATGAATGAATGAATGAATTATAGAAAGCTATATGCTTCTGCACAGCCTTGAGATTGAGATGCAGAGCTGATTTTCTCCCTTTTGCACCTTATTTACATTTCTACTTGAAATGTAACTGTTTTAATTTTATACTGAGCAAGGACAATGGTATTACTTTAATATTGAGAAAAACCTGGACTATGCGGTGTTTGGTTTATTTATTTTTAAGGTTTGGTCTTATCACTGGGGAAAAATGCAGACACAGATAATGGTCATACCCATCTGTAAAACATAAACAATTAAGTGATAGAGTTTATTCAAGAGATATTAATTATAGTGTTTTCAAAGGAAACTTAGGGACAATCTCCCTGGACGTGTACCTGCTTGTGTGTCAGTTTGGCTTAAATCTTTGGTTTAAACAAACAAACAAAAAAAAAGTTACCTAACAGTGATAATCTTCTATATTTAAAATCAAAAGCTCTAGAATAAAAGTAGAGGCTATAATTCTGATTTTAACACAAGTTGCTCAGAAGATTTGAAGTTATCATATAACTAGAAATAATATTTCTTCAACTGCTCTTAAGCTTTCCATGTAATTGTGGGTTTTCCTGCTTTCTAAAACTATGATCTATTTCATAATCACATTAATTGCATCGAGGAGGGTGAGTGAGATGGAGAACTTATTTAAATTTTCATTTCTAATGGTTTCTACTCTTCTTTTCCTTTACTCACAGAATGTTTACACAGTCAGCTTTCCTAAGCCTGGTTTTGTGGAGCTCTCCCCTGTGCCAATTGATGTAGGAACAGAAATCAACCTGTCATTCAGCACCAAGAATGAGTCCGGCATCATTCTTTTGGGAAGTGGAGGGACATCAGCACCACCTAGGAGAAAACGAAGGCAGACTGGACAGGTACCCTCACACCTAGCTGATAATGCATTTTCCCTAATGCTTATATAAAGCAGTTAACTTACTTTTATATTTTTAGTTTTGCATCATTTATTTCTGCTCTCATCTTGGCTAGCAAGGACTGAACATTCCATTTTTTCATCCTGGCCTCCTATTTCACTCGCATCATCTCCCCAGTACAATTGTCTTCTCTAGGATGTTCCTGTTGATCAATTGCAGGTGCAAAGTCACCCTCATATTTGCACCTATATTTCCTATGGGTTTAACATATGCATATGTAAAGAGGACAGCTTAAAATATATTCACATTATCTTAATTTCTACTGTCTGCAAGTCCGACTCCTTACCAAATCTGTAGACAGTCAGCTTCGGTCCCTTAAATTTAAATGTAAATTCCTCTAAGATCATTTTCCCAGTTGCACGAGCTGAAGTAATAGTCTGTTGGGCCTGACTCATCCCATGCTCTCTGGACACAAAGAAGGACAGAAAATGGATCTGGGAGAAAGCAAGTAGAACACAACCAACACAGACAAGGACAACTGTATCCCAATAGCATTCAAGGATGTTAAAGCCTAAAGAATATCAACCAGCCGGGTGTAGTGGCCCATGTCTGCAATCCCAGCACTTTGGCAGGTCAAAGCAGGAGGATCGCTTGAGCCCAGGAGTTTGAAACTAGGCTAGGCAGCATGAAAAGACCCTGTCTCTACAAAAAAATTTTAAAAATTAACTGGGCATGGCGGCGCACGACTGTGGTCCCAGCTATTCAGGACTGCTATTCAGCTGTTCACGCCACCACACTCTAGCCTGGATGACAGAGTGAGACTCTGTCTCAAAAATTTTTTTTAAAAAGAGTATCAATTTTGCAAGGACATAAACTTTAGTATTTATATCCCCTGCCCATTTGATTCTGTTAAAAGCAATCCCTCAACTGCCCAGATTTAAGCATCATACCTCTTATTGCCTTGGTATTCTTTAATATCTTCAACCACATTTTTTAAAATGTAATTTTCCGTTTAATCTAGTTTTTCTCAGTGAAAGGGTTCATAGGAATTATTTTGTCTGCCTTGACCAAAAGAACACAATGCTCTACAAATATATCCTTAAGTACGCACATACCCTTCTAAACCAGATCATGTTATTTGTGATTACGTTTTAAAAATCAATTTTAGTATGTAACATTAAGTGTTCAATCATATTATGTAACAAATCTTATTTATTTTTCTAAAAAATACAAAGCCCACACAAAATATTCACAAATAGAACCCAAAGATGTATAACCACGAGTAACTTGGATTATTTCAGGAATGCAGAAGTGGTTTAATATTGGAAAATCAAAATATTGGCCAGGCACAGTGGCTCACGCCTGTAATCCCAGCATTTTGGGAGGCCAAGGTGGGTAGATCACAAGGTCAGGATTTCGAGACCAACCTGGCCAACATAGTGAAACCTTGTCTAATTTGTATACTAAAAATACAAAAAATTAGCCGGGCATGGTGGCAGGCGCCTATAATCCCAGCTACTTGGGAGGCTGAGGCAGGAGAATTGCTTGAACCTGGGAGGCCGAGGTTGCAGTGAGCCAAGATTGTGCCATTGCACTCCAGCCTGCGCGACAATGCGAGACTCTGACTCGAAGAGAAAAAAAAAAAGAAAATCTAAAAATAATATAATCTGTCAATAGATAGTAAAAACATTTGGTAAAATTTAACAGTCATTCATGATTTTAAAAAAATACCTAAGTAAACTAAGAGGAAGGAACTTCCTTAGCCAGCTATAAAAAAAAAAAACTATAAGTATTCCTGATTTAAAAAAAAGACATTATAAACATTTGCTATAAAATCAAGCCCAAGAAACAGATGACTATTTTAACTGCACTGATCTTAGCTAGCATAGTAAGAAAAGAACAAGTAAATATAGCACAAGAACAAGAACAAATATATAATTTAAGAGTTATTATAACAAAATAGACATAAAGCCCATATGGAGAAAATTATGAAATTTCATTGAATGATACCAAAGTATTTCTCAATGATTATAGTCAATAAATTGGTATAGTCAACATGTTAATGAAGATATTAAAGACTCAATATTAAAAATGTCATTTCTCCCTAAAATGATATGTAGATTCAATTATAATAAAAATATCACCTTATTTTTCTATGAATCATGACAGCTTATTCTAAAATTTATATCAAAGATGAAATTCCTAGAATAGAAGAATAGCATAGTTGGGGCTATCAGCCCCAGATATCAGCACATTAGAAGGTAAAGTTTTGTATTGTGGAACCATCATGTTAATTCATGTATAACTGTGCAAACAGAAAAGAATTGAGAACCCTGAAAATACACAAGCATAGATAGAAACAACATTTGACAATAAGTGGCATTGCATTTCATTAAAAAAAAAAAACAGTGAACTGTTCAGTGAATGATTTCAGGGCAATTGGTTATTCATATGGAAAAGGTGAAACTAAATTTCTTTTTCATATCAAACCAAAAAATAAATTCACAATAAATTAAAGTCTTAAATATGGAAGGATAAAAATCTTTAAAATTCTTAGAAGAAAATATACCAGGATTAACTTTTGACCTTTGGGAAAAGAAGACTTGATTGAACAAAGCAAGATTATAAGTGGAACTGCATTAAAATTAAACTTTTTGGTCATCAAACAACACAAAACACAAGCCTCAGTTTGGAAATGTACAGTATGTATAATCTACAGGGAATACAGTCCTTGTCCCCAAAAGGGGAAAAGCTCACTGCAGTTTATAATGGGATGTCAAAACCATACTGGTTGCTATAGTATTAGAAAGAACATTATTGGAAAGATGTGAATCAAAGAGTGCCCTTGATCACTGCTGGTAGAAAAAGTAAATTTCTAAAGCCACTTTGGAAAACAATTTGGCACTATCTTCTACAGTTGAACATGTGCATACTCTCTACAAGCCAGCAATTCCACTCCTGGGTACAGACCCAGATTTTTGCACATGTGCATAATAAGACATGTACAAGAATGTTTATAGAAGTATTCTTTATAATAGCAGAGAAACTAGAAACAACCCAAATGTTCATCAGCTGGAGAACAGAGAGGCAAACTGTGGCACTTTTGCATAATGGGATATCAAACAATAAGAAAAAGGAATAAATTATAACTAAATATAACAACATAATAAATAGAAAATAAATAAAAATGAAAAATGTGTTATATGGCACCATTTTTGTAGATTTCTCATACAAGTAGCACTAAACAACATATTGTTTACAGACACATGTGAATTTCAAAAATATTTTTTAAAAGTGAGGTAATGATAAACATAAAATCCACATTTGTGGTTACCTCTGAGATGGAGAAGCAAGGAGATGGTATTAGAAAGAAACTCATAAGAGATGCAATGGTATTGTTTCTGAAATTTGGTGGTAGATTTACAGGTATTCATTTTATTGCACAGTGTTAACGCAGCTTCATCGTTTACATGTATATCACTCATACTGTGAAGAATATATCAAATAGTCATAATAAAAATATTTTTGAAGAGTAGAGGGAGAAAAGTGTTATTTCATTTCTTACTACACATGTTAAGCACTAAATAAATATAAAATACAAATGCCCTCGTAAATTTTTTTGTTTATCTTGAAAAATAAACTTTTTTCTCATATTGCAAATGATAAGCTAGTTATAATAAGAATACCAGATCAAATATTCTGAAATAGATTTCCACTAAAGGACACTTGATTCCTTCATCATTGCCAGATATTTAAACACTACCTACTGGCTCCAAATTTCTCCTCTTCAAGACAAAAGAAATGAATGTGAATCACCAGCTTTCAGGATAGTGCTTAAAATAAAACAGATTCCTATTAAAACAATTACAATAAGAAAACACTAAGTAGTATAGTATAAAGTAAGTTAAAATGACATTTTAATGTTTTAACATTTTAATAACTCATATCTAGTTTATAAAATGTCATAGTATATGCTATCTGAAGGAGGAACCAATGTTAAATAGTGTAAGTCTGTTAGACATAATTAGATTTAGATTCAGTGCTGGTTAAATTGACAAGTTTTATATTTCAAAGCTAACAGTTTCGATACCCATAGAGTTATTTGTGATTCCTTTCTGCTAAATGGGTTTGATATGTCAAACCATCCATGAGCTAAGGAATTTTTCATTGAGTGAGTAGTTTGTGATTTCCCTTTGACAGATGGTGAGCACTTATCCAGATCCTCAAAATGTTTCGTGGTGGACACGTAACTACATACATGATTTAGTAAATTATTGGAACATGGTAATGTTTGATGGAAACTGTCTCTACCACCATAGAGGACTCATGGAGATCTGAGCCATCACTGTGTGGCAGGTGCCCCCACACTCCACAAGAAAGGGAGAGCACGTGGCATCAGCTCTAGGGACAAGGACTGCATTCAGGCTCCCTGGGGTTCATGATGGGATATCAAAACCACACTGGTTGCTATAGTAACAGTAGCAAGAAGAAAGCAGGCATGTTTGTGGATGAAAAATTATCCCCCTTCTTTCTAAATGTGGGAGGCAGGTTACATGTTTGTGATAGCAATCTATTCCACCAGCTCAGAGAACAAATTGAAGTCTAAATACTCAGAATGCCACAAGGTTGAGAGTCAGGCCTGATTCTCAGAAGCTAGCTGTCCACTTGTGAATATAAGGGAGAGGGATTTTGTTGACACCCTTTGTCTCCTGATGGGTTTTATAAGTTAGAGGACCAACGCAAGCACAGCTGTTACTTTCAGCATCACAAATCTGCTTTGCAGAGAACTGCTATATTAATATATCCACTTTCCAGATCATCTCACAAGCAAAAATGGTAAATGATTAGAAAGATATTTCCAGCTGTTTTCAAAACCGTTTGAGAAAATAAAGTCTTAATTTCTCAGGTAAGATCTCAGAGCAGACGAACCTGTGGTTCTGCCAGGGAATCTCTAAAGCTAAGCCATAAATGAGACTTCTGTTTAATTTTCAATAACCACTTGCTGTTGCAGGCCTATTATGCAATACTCCTCAACAGGGGCCGTCTGGAAGTGCATCTCTCCACAGGGGCACGAACAATGAGGAAAATTGTCGTCAGACCAGAGCCGAATCTGTTTCATGATGGAAGAGAACATTCCGTTCATGTAGAGCGAACTAGAGGGTAACAATAGCACTAAAATATTTATTATTGTAACTCAGGTGAACTTCCTTTGCTAGCATCGGTATCCATCAGTATCTGCCTGAACCTCTGTGTGTGTGGACCTACTATGCGTTGCAAAAGGATACCGTAGCTTAATTCCCTCTTCTTTACTTTTCATACTTCGGGAACCTCATTTGCCTCAGCCCTTAGGCGTTCTACCCTTAACATTTTTATTCGCGCAGTTATCTCCACCTTTGGAAAAACCAAATGCATTTTCTGAAGCTATAAGTAAGAAAAATCCCTCCCTCTGCCCCTCTCAAATATTACCTCCTCAAATAAGGTACGCACACAGCGAAACACACAAATCAGCTCCACTGGAGCCAGCAGGTTTTGGCGGTTTCTATCTCATTCAGGTTCCAAAGCAGTTATGGCAGCTGCTTAGCTGTCACAGATACAGAGTGTGGCAGCAGCTGCAGGACCTACTGAGCCTATTAAGTTCATATCTTGTCCCTGTCCCCCTTCCCAAGGTTTGCAGGGTCGCTGCAGAGTGGCTTTCTGAGGGAACAGAATCAAGGGAGGGGAGGAAAATGACTGCTGCCCTGAGACTGGCCACCTTTCTACAAATCTACCAGAGCGCTTGCCCCCAGCCCTGGGCCAGGGAATTGGCTTTACTCATGACTTCCTTTAGAATGCTGCAATACTTTATACTTACTTTATTAGGAAAGTCATCTGTATTTTTCATCAAAATATTGTATGACAACTCAGAGAGATAATTAGTTTAGAAGGACAATTAGAGAAAAAGGAAACAGAAGCCCAGAGACTTCAGGGGTTCAGACCTCCAAGCCAGCAATCCATTTATCAGACCGAAGACATAGAAAAGAACTGGAAATCCAATTTGCTGAGGCCTCAAAACACAGAGGATACTTTTAAATGCAACGAGTATGAATATGTAGCAGTAGTTCAGTCAAGCCGATACTATCCTGCAGTGAAAGACCTACATTTACTAATTATCCTCTTGTGGAAAACATTTAGATAAGTAATAAAGATTTCTTAACTTCTAAGTAAATAACAAAGCTTTCCTCAGTTTTTATTATTATTATTATTATTATTATTTAGAGGATTAGGCTGTAGGATGAATTGATACAAAGCATTCATGCAGAATGGCTACTGAGATGTTTAGAAACCATGATTGAGACAAATGAGGGATCAATATTTGGACAAACTGAGAACTTTTTACTAATCTAATAGCCAGATATTGTAGTCATGTTCTCTGAGGAGAAATGCAAACTGAATGTTCTCATTTGAATCTTAGAATGCTTTAGAATCCTGGTTTCACATGTCTTCTAGATTAGATGTTAGGCCCTTTGACAAACTTTAATCCTTTTCATTGTGGAAAGGACTTTTTAAAAGATTTAAACTTTAGCCGGGCATGGTGGTTCATGCCTGTAATCCCAGCACTTTGGGAGGCCAAGGCAGGTGGATCATGAGGTCAGGAGTTCAAGACCAGCCTGGCCAACATGGTGAAACCCCGTCTCTACTAAAAATACAAAAACATTAGCCAGACATGGTGGTGGGCGCCTGTAATCACAGCTACTCTGGAGGCTGAGGCAGGAGAATTGCTTAAACCAGGGGTACAGAGGTTTCAGTGAGCCGAGATCGCACCACTGCTTTCCAGCCTGGGCAACAGAGCAAGACTCTATCTCGGAAAAAAACAAAACAAAACAAAAACATTTAAACTTTAAGGAATTTCAATAAGTAACTGCAGATTTGAGAAATTAGTAGACCAAAATCACTCAAAATGTGTTATTTTGTTGAGAAAGAATTCTGGAATTCCCAAATGCATTACACTGTTTTACCACTATGTCCTTTTAACAGGTGCTTCTTCAAGAAGGGCCTTTTATTATGCCAACTTCACAGCTGTTGACCATCAATCTAACCTTTATTTGATTAAGCTCAGTATATAGTACATCACTGGAAACTAGTCATTTAGTTAATTGGCCATATAAACAAACAGTTTTGCCATTCATTGTTAATTACAGGATAATATATTAGACATATTAGTGTGTAGTCACTGAACTCTGTGCCAAAACAAGAATACATTTGCTACCATAATGGCTCATTCGGCACTCTAAGGTTAAAATGCAATCTACTCTATAAGCAAGTGCCACATTAAACTGATTAACCAGAGATCGCAAGTGACCATGAGAACTTCACCCAGAAAAAATTGTTAATGCTTTATATGCCTATTCTATGGCATGATTTGTGTCACATACTAGACAAAGATGATTTGTTTTAATTGTTCTGAATGTATGTGAGATCTGTAATAACATTCTGTCATCACAGGTGAGAAAATATTAACTAACTTGCCCAAAATCATATACTACAAATAACAGGACCAGGTATTAAATGAGATATATTTGACTTAAATACCTCCATCTATGCACAGCCAATAGATTATTCTTGCGTTTTTGTGTGACCATAAAGGTTTACATTACTAAATGTTGATTATGATGTATGATTATTAATTTGGAGATATTTGCATTATCCCAACACTTTTCAGACTATGCATTTCAATCATCATTTCTTTTCCTAAAATCCTAGACAAAATGATAGCTTTAATACCGCCTCACAAAATAATTGGATTTTTACCAAATTGGGGGCCAAGCTTCTCAAGAAGCTCCTTCTCCCTTGTCCTCTGCCTCTCTTTACTCTTTCTCTCTCTTTCCTCATTCTTTTCCTCATTCTCTCTTTCCTCATTCTCTCTCCCTTCCACCCCTTCGTCTGGAAAAATCTCCCTTCAGTCACTTTGGTATCTAATTTCTTGGCACTCCAGTGACCTCTGCCTCCTATATCTGCTTTGTCCTCTGATCCTTCTCCTGGCGTCCTCCTTGGTGGCCAGCAGTTCTTACTGTACAAAAACATCAAATCCTAAGAGCCTGAAGTAGTTACTTAAGCAAATAGAACAAGCAACTGAACTGAGTTTTTCTTCTGGGAAAGCTTTCTTCACACAGGTACAGAAATAGGCTAAAGGTCAGGAAGTAGGGTGAGATAGTTTAGGAGTCATCTGGGGTTTCCAAAATAAGATAAAGATTTTAACACTGAAACCTAAATATTTTCTTTCTTAACATCCAAAGTATGTTCAAACAGAAAAAAGATTAGATTTTATTTATTATGTAAATTACAAACGTTTGGACACTTACTTCTCTTAATATCTTCTTCCATGTATGCAATCCAATTGATATGGTTTTAAAAAAAATCTTAAACCCACATTCCAAACAAATAAGAAATAGGGTATAAGTAATCAAGTAATTATGAAACTCTAAGAATCAGCCATTGAAACTGTAAAAAAAAAAAAAAAACTGACCTATTACAATACTAAAGTAATACAAAGTTTAATGTACCTTTTTGCATATAGTAGGCCTCAGTAAAAAGCTGTTAAATAAATACTTTTTAAAAATGGAAAACACATCAGAATCATAATGGGCATATTGGCAACATCCTCCTCAATAAAAACTAAATAAGTGATCTAGATTTGATGTTCCTAAAAGGTAAAATAGGAGCAGGATTTAGCTATAGTTTTCTAGCAATGCCCTTATTAAGTAATACAGCCTCAGGGCAATCCCTTAATTAATATTTTCCGCTGTTTGAAGTAGGTATTTTTATCTCCATCTTATAAATGAATGAAATGGACCTGAGCATGATTAAATAACTTGCCCAAGGTCACACAGCTAGTAAGCTTCCACACTAGTACTTAATTCCAGTATGTTCCTCCTGAAAGCCCACACTCATTCTCCATCACCACCCTGTGAATCGGTTTAAAAAAAAAAGGGGGGGGTCACTATGATGGTCCTTGTGGCAGAACCAGACTACAGAGAGAGGCTACACCAGAAAGAGGAAGGCCTCTAGCTTTTTAAAATTCTAATCAAGAACAGAGATTTACTCTCCTTGGACAATCTTTAGTAGAGGCTTATATCCCTCATTAAAACCCTTAGGAGCCCTGTGATATCATGTTGCTAAGAGGCTGCTTTCAGCTAAAGGGGAAAAAGAGTGTAGGGAAGGGGCTTCTCAGTGAGTCACACATACCCGGAAGTGAGTGGTTTTCTGAAATTCTCGTCTCAGAAAACCACCGACACTCTTAGCAAGGAAGCTGAACCTCCTGGGTTTTGCCAACACATTTTTCCATAGTTTGGTAAAGAAAGAAACCTCAAAAGTATGTCATTTCCCCCTATTTTCTCTTTGAAACTAAATTTTACCGGTCCCTTCTTCACCCCCTTAACAGTGACATTTTGAGCCACAGCGAAATCCATTTTTTGTCCCTTTCTCTTACTTTTGAATTCTCTTACTTGTAAAGTGCCAATTCAGAGCATCTTTACCCTGGCTTATTGTTTTTTCCAGTTCTACATGTGGTTTTTCTTCTTTATAAAATCAAGTAAGAGGGCACTTTAGGACTGAGGTTTCCACCCAAGTACTTTGGTTTTCTCTCCAGATATGAAGTAAGTTTTCGGTAATCCATTCATGATCCTCGGGCTAGTGACTAATGCTTATGACTAATAGCACCATGATGACTGTTAAGACCGAAACTCAAAACTTGCTTCCAGAACAAGAGAGAAAATGTCTTTGGTCATTTTCATCAGAACTCTTTGTCTCCTTCCGATTCTTGGCCCAGGGATCCAAGGATTGTTGTAAATAAGTAGCATGAGGTTCTCAATTAGCAATGTGTGAGTTATCTCTCACAAGCAAATTAGGGAAATTAATGAAACAGCCACTAAGAAAAATCATTGCAAGCAACAATTAGCAGGGTGTTCTTGCCTGCCTCTTCTATTCAAAAGCCATCAGCTACATTCTTTATAAAATGTGCTTTAAGTATTTGCTGTTGATTCCTGCAATCTAAGCTCTCAGGAGCATGGTTTGTCCCCTAGCAAGAAGATAATAGCCAGCACAGCCCAAGAAAGACCCCATGCTATGCTAAACCCACCGATCCTTATACAATTAGACATTACTGCACACTACAGAAGCCTCAGTTCTCACAGGCTCATGCTTTGGGCTGCACAGTGCTGTTGTCAGCTCCACCAGAGGCTAATGTTGCAGCACACCACGACCTGGTTTCAGTAAACTTTCAGGAAGAGTGAACGAGGGAGTCATGGGATGAGATCCTGAGAACAGCATTTGCTTAGTGTAGAATTCCTAACCGTCCAATTTTGGCTCCCTTAAAAGCTATGGTTGAGAGGGGTGAAGGCTGGTAGGAAAGAATTTGATTTCCGACTGTATTGAATGAGATGCGATTTATACTTGATTATTTTTAATATTTTATCAGCATCTTTACAGTTCAAGTCGATGAAAACAGAAGATATATGCAAAACCTGACAGTTGAACAGCCTATTGAAGTTAAAAAGCTTTTCGTTGGGGGTGCTCCACCTGAATTTCAACCTTCCCCACTCAGAAATATTCCTCCTTTTGAAGGCTGTGTATGGAATCTTGTTATTAACTCTGTGTAAGTGGATCTCCTCATTACTACTATTGATTTTTTATTTTTATTTTTATTTCTTGGTATCGGGGTCCCAATGCATCTACATTGTCTACAGCTATGCAGGGGAGGAGGGAAACAGTGAGGATCTTCAATTTAGACTGAGAAAAGCACACTAATGGACTTAAAAAGGCATGCGGGGAGCGGGCTTAATTGGAAGGAAGCAAAAAAATGAAAGTAAAAAAATCTTATTTTATTACATTCTGTTAGCCCCATGGACTTTGCAAGGCCTGTGTCCTTCAAAAACGCTGACATTGGTCGCTGTGCCCATCAGAAACTCCGTGAAGATGAAGATGGAGCAGCTCCAGCTGAAATAGTTACCCAGCCTGAGCCAGTTCCCACCCCAGCCTTTCCTACGCCTACCCCAGTTCTGACACGTGTAAGTGTTTATATTATCCCCATTACTTTCTAATTTTTACCCAGTATTCTGAGTCATTTCAGAAGGAAGATTATTCAGGATATCTAGTACACTCTGATATTAGAATTGAAAGAAATATAACCTGTCTATCAAAACCTGTTCTTACATCTTCGTTGAATGACTTACCTATATTTCCTCCTTCAATTTTGTTTACAAAACAGTACATTTTCAGTTGAAATGTTGGAAAACACAGAAATATCCAGAATCATGAATAAAAGCCACCTCCATAATACCATGACAGAGTCAACCATGTTGGTTTTCAGGCCCTTTTATCTGCATAGCAGATGTCCTACCTTGTATACAATTTGGTGTCCTGTTTTTAGAAACTAGTAATACACCACTAAAACGATTTCTAGGCCAGGCACGGTGGCTCACGCCTATAATCCTAGCACTTTGGGAGGCCAAGGCAGGCACATTGCCTGAGCTCAGGAGTTCGAGACCAGCCTGGGCAACCACAGTGAAACCCCGTCTCTACTAAAATACAAAAAAAATAGCTTGGCATGGTGGCATGTGCCTGTAGTCCCAGCTACTCAGGAGGCTGAGGCAGGAGAATTGCTTGAACCCGGGAGGCAGAGGTTGCAGTGAGCCGAGATCACGCCACTGTACTCCAGCCTGGGCAACAGAGCGAGACTGCATCTCCAAAAAATAAAAATAAATAAATAAATAAAAACTGTATCTAAACATCATATAAATGTGTATATCTAATATGATTTTATGTTAAGTATATACACACACAGAGACACACAAGTATTTTATAGTATTGGAGGTCATATAGCCTTGATTAGAGCATGGGCTCAAGTCAGACTGCTGGTGTTCAAATCCCAGCACTGTAACCGACCATCTGTGTGAATTTGGGAAAGCTACCTATCCAATCTATTTCTCAGTTTCCCATCCAAGTACTAGCCAGGCCTAACCCGGCTTAGCTTTCGAGATCAGAAAAGATTGGATGCTTTCAGGGTGGTTTGGCCGTAGACTATTTCTGTTACCTCCTTTTTCAAATGAGGATATTAACAGCACAGACATCAAAGACTTTGTATCAGAGTTTTAAAAGATAATGTTTGTTAAATGACTCAGATATACTGAACATTTAATAAATGGCATAAGTACTATATAGTAATGATAATAATGAGTACTTTCACCAGCCCAGGGCTAAACAATTTTCATTCAATATTATATGTAATTCTCATAACAGCTCTGTAAAATATAGTCTTTCTACTTTTAGTCGAATTAATAAGAATTAGCTATCTTAAGCAACCAACCCACTCACACCACTAGTAAAAGGCAGAGTAAGAATTTTATTCTAGCGAGTCAGACTCCAAAGTCTGACTCCTTATCTCTGGAACACTCTGCCTTTCCAATTTATTCTACTTTTAATGGACCATGGTAGGCTATTGAGAGTGTTTCCAGTTTTTCACTATTAGAAACTATTCTCGGATGAGCTCCTCTATGCATCAAACTTTTTCATTATTTCCAGTTATTCTTAAAATAGATAAGTAGTTAGGAAATCATAAGGCCAAAAGATGAATATGTCTAAGGTTTTCAATACACATACCTGAATTGTTTCTTCCACAGGCTATGCCAATTTACATTCTTATCACCAACACAACAAAGATGGTCACGGTCACTACACTCTTTACAGCTCATGTGTTGTGGTTATATTTCATACCAGTAATGGGTGGGAAATGTTGTCTTGAGTGCAGATCTTGAAAACTCTTGAATATCTCATTCTCTTCCTTAGTGTCCGTGATGGAATTGGTTGAGCAATGTGCTCAACCAATAGTTATTCAATGAGAGGCCAAATAACCATCATTCAAGAAAACTGGTTATTTACTCCAAGCATCCTTTCATCCTTTGTGAAATAGGGATATTTCATCTATCTTGCCTACAACATAGAGTTATTATGAAAAATCAAATGGGATAATGTATGTGGTAGTTATTTGAAAACTGGAAAAAGCATACCCACATAGACACTCTGAGGAATCCCTGCATTTGCTGAATAACTACTATGTGTCCAGTACTCTGCCAGGCATTTCATATCTGTTATTTCATTTGATCCCCACCCTATTAATTGTTTTATTTACATTTATTTATATTGCCGGAAGTATTATATTTCACAAAGGAAAATACCTAAGAGCACACAACTAGCAAGTGGAAAGCTGTCAGTCATGTGGGTGTTAGTTCCAGGAGCTGATTTCGTCCTAAAGCATTCCTGAGATCTGCCACATGGATTTCAGAATGTCTCCTCAGCTCTTTCATAATTCAGCCACAGGCTAGATCTTTGCTTAGCAAAGGTAAGGTTAATGATCCTCCTCTTCACCATTATATACCTGAAAATCATGTGTTTCTCAGACTCATAAATGAGTTTTCAGTTGAAGAATTAGAAAACATCATGAGCTGAATAAACTTTTTTGACCTTGGATCCTAATGTCCACTTATAAAAATGTTTCTAGGAGAAAACAGAGCCTAATTTCTAAGTGACTAACTTAAAATTATAAACTAAAATTGGCAAGAGCCCTAAAGATCATCTGGTCCAATCACCATCTTAATGCATGGGTTCCTTTTGTATGATACTTACAGCCTTTGCTTGAACATTTCATTGACAAGATTTTCCAGTGTTATGACAAGGCAGGCTCAAGTTGTTAGAAAGCCATTGGTTACATTAAGTTAAAACTGAGTCCCTAAAATTTCTATGTAATGATTGTATTTCTATAGGCAAACACATTACATTTATGTGTCCTCTGTCTAACATCCCTTCAAGAATTTGAAAACAGCTAAGTCTTCTCCTTCCCTAGGCTAACCATTTCCCTAGCTTAGGTATTCTTTGTATTATCTCATTTCTAATTGTTATCCCCTCCATGATCAGTATTCTTAAATTTGAAATATTCCCTTCATAATATGGCACCTACTGCTCAAAAGGAAGTCACCAGCTCAGGAGACAGTGTGACCCCTCCCTCCCTTAATTGTTACCATATTTCTGTTAATGCACCTAAGAATGTTTTAATGTTTTTCATAGATATATCATGCTACTAATTCCAAATCGGGTACCATATTCAATCAAGCAGAACCTCATGGACCTTCTTATCTACCACTAGAATGTCCTCCAGGCAGGTCTTTCAGCCTGTGCTGATTTGGATTTTTAGGGATAACCCTGCCAGCCTCCATGGATCACCTTACTTTTCTAAGTACTTACACAAACTTCATTTTATAGGGCCTCTCAAGCACATTTTTCTGTGGTATTTAGAGATCACACTTTTTCCTTTTTTCTCAAAATAAAGATACTTGCCCATCTGGGAATGGAGATTTTTACTCATTTAAGGTTCTTTTTTTTTTTTTTATAACCTTCTGTTCTAATTTCGATTTCCATTTCCTCTCAGCAGTGTATGTTTTAACTTTTCTGAAAACAGAGCATTCCACTTAGTAGATGAGACAGAAGCAAAAAGTTGAGTCGCATGCCAAACTGGTTGGTTTAGAAAGAATCACAGAACATTAGAGCTAGAAGACACCCTAAAGATTCCAACTCTTAACTTGCACATGAGGAAAGAAAGCCCTCAAACTTACAGCATGGCCCGGGGGTTACATACATGAGCGATAGTTGGCACTAAAACCCAGATATCTAAATTCCAACTGCTATTTCCCCTTCTTTTTTTTTTTTTTTTTTTTTTTTTTTTGAGATGGAGTTTCACTCTTGTTGCCCAGGCTGGAGTGTAATGTCACAATCTCGTCTCACTGCAACCTCCACCTCCTGGGTTCAAGCAATTCTCCTGCTTCAGCCTCCTGAGTAGCTGGGATTACGGGCATGCACCACCACTCCTAGCTAATTTTGTATTTTTAGTAGACGGGATTTTTCCATGTTGGTCAGGCTGGTCTCGAACTCCCGACTTCAGGTGATCTGCCCACCTCAGCCCCCCAAAGTGCTGGGATTACAGGCATGAGACACTGTGCCCGGCCTATTTCCCGTTCTTTTGCACATTATAATTAGTTATGACTGTGTGGTCAGAATTAGATTTTTTAGAACTTTCTATCTCTATTAATCGTATTATATTTTAGAGTTCAGATCATGGAGCCACATATATCTTCTGTTTTAATTTGATTCCTTATGTTCTTTTTGTGTGTGTAGGGGGAAAAGGGTGTCTTCTTTTTAAAGGTTACTAAAAGTTAAAAGTTTTACAATTTATTTTATAACAAATGTTTATTAAGCATCTACTAAGTGCAAAGATGAATATGATACCATCATTGCTAGTCAGAGAAAAAGAGGTAGAGTTGCTTTTTCTGCCATAGCCCTCCCACTTTTATTCCATGAATTCTGGCAGGTTACTTGTCCTTTCTAAATGTAAAATAATTAACGGACAAATAAGATAATAATATCTTCCTTCTAGGATTACTATTATGAGGGAATAAGTTGTACATTTTATGCAAAGCACCCAGCACCATGCCTGGCTCAAAGTAACATTCCATCTCTCTATTTATTCTTCTGTTAGTTTAACTTTAACTTCTGTGTTTCTTTAACTTAATTATTCTAGTTAGTTTAACTTTTCACATTTTTAGGGTGGGTGGCAGGTGCTGGAAAAAAAGGGATGTGGTGAGTATTCAATTTTTAAGCAATTCCAAACCCTTTTATTGGTTTGATATGTAATGATACATACCTTGTAATGATGTGGTTATTAAATATGTCCTCTATAATTTTCAATTCTCACCATTTTCCATTTTTGTATCAGAATTTAGATTATTTTTTTTTTCTTGCTCTGTCGCCCAGGCTGGTGTGCAGTGGTGCAATCATGGCTCACTGCAGCATCAACCTCCCAGGCTCAGGCGATCCTCATGCCTCAGCCTCCTGAGTAGCTGGGACTACAGGTGCATTCAACCATGCCCGGCTAATTTTCGTATTTTTAATAGAGATGGGATTTCACCATGTTGGCCAGGCTGGTCTCGAACTCTTGGGAAGTGATCCACCTGCCTCAGCCTGCCAAAGTGTTGAGATTACAGGCATAAGCCACCACGCCTGGCCCAGAATTTAGCTTTTTAAGAGTTATTTAAGAACTAAGACTTAAAAGTTAACTCCTGAAGTGAGAACTGCCTATTTATGAGCTCCATATTTGTGCTAGCACAGTTGACAGAAAAGATCTCCTATTCTCAGTGCCCTTCTTTTTCTTCTTTACACCCATCACACCCAATCCTGCCAGCAACTTACA
Source organism: Symphalangus syndactylus (assembly GCF_028878055.3). Classification (NCBI taxonomy): domain Eukaryota; kingdom Metazoa; phylum Chordata; class Mammalia; order Primates; family Hylobatidae; genus Symphalangus; species Symphalangus syndactylus. The sequence continues at coordinate 107,224,485 of NC_072424.2, forward strand.
GCATGAGGACAACATTCACTATACTACAGGGCAATGTAAGGATGTCTTGAGAAAGCCCTGCCCTGTGAAATGGATTATGTCAATCTTATGATTAATTCATGTTGAACACGCTAGATTAAAGAGCATTTCATGCATATTATCTCATTTGATATTACGGTAGCTTGTCTTCTCTTTATACTTCTCTCTTATTCTTTAGCCCATTGAGAGCTAGAGAAAACATTTCTACATGTTCTATTTGTGGATATTTTTCATGGAGGATGGCAGGAGGCAGAGGTAGATAAGAGGCTGAACTTCAAGTATACAGAAATTTGTTGACATGTGGAAACGTGACAAGTTCTCTGCAAGTATGTGAGCTGTTTATACCAAGTCTTTTTAACAAGGATAGCCTGTGTGGATTTGTAGATAATGAGCTGGCTGCATTCTTTTACTTGAATTTTATTGAAGAGTTCAGCCGTAAACCTCACAGTTTAAAATGTGAAAACTAAGAAAAACAATACAAGTAGCCATGGAGAATTCCTGTACTGATGATCTCTCCTTGGGATTTGGGGAAAAGAAGTGAGCAGAGAAGGAAAGAATAGAGGAAAGGAAAGTGATATCCCTAGCAGCTTTAGTGCTACACCTTTAAGAGCTAAGTACAGTCAAGGCCAAAGGATAAACTGATTGGATACTAATATGTATTTAAAGAGAAAACATACATTTTCCACTTATCAAGGAATCCCTGTTTAGACATTAATGTATAAATATTACTGTAAGTGCCCAAGACCCACCAAAAGAGTTTAAGTGCAGTATTAACAATAATTCAGTTTCTCAATAAACATCTTGAGTAGGGCTTTTATATTTTAGAAGATTAAAGTCAGTGCTATAAAAAGTATCTTCCACTTATTCATCCATAAAGAAAATCATGACAAATAAGCATCAGATGTGATTTTAGCCCACATTTATTAGAGGAATTAGTGACTCATGAAAGAAGAAAATTATGCAATTTCTATGATGATTCATTGTTTGGTGCTTTCGAGAACAAAGATGCCAGTTTTGATGAATGTAATATAAATCTCTGCTCAGGACCTAGGAAATTCAAGAGATGCTTATCAACGAATCATACACACTCCTGAATCTAAGAACTCATTTCCAAATGTCAGCCACCAATCTGCAGTTAGAAAAGACCATTGCTTTATTCTGACCTGAAGTTAAATGAGTGACAGTGTGAGGGTGAAAACGTTTTAGCCCCGTTACTAATTTGGTGCACTATTTACTTCCCTAAACAAGGCTTTGGGAAGCATGGCTTCCTCCATAATTATTCCTAACCACATCACTGCTCTAATCGACAGGTGCACCACCACGTAAGACTCCCCACCCAAGTCCTGTCTGCCTGCAACTTGTAACCTACCAAGCAAAGGCAAATGAAAAACAAGCATATCTGTCCTCCTTTCATACCCCATTTTCCCCATTATCTATTTCTGGTACTTTAAAAAGTCCCCACAAGGTGGCAGAATTGTAACACGTTGAGATTGATGAGCCTCTACTGAGACGGTGAATTTTTTTTTTATTATTATTGTTGTTTTAACACATTTAAGAGATTAGTGTGTCCAAAACAACACAGGTAAAGCATCACATCCATAGAGATGAGGACGCCTTCAAGTATACACTAGCTTAGAAAAGGATGATTCATCTTGCAGTGACCATTCTTTAAAAGTTCCTTAAAATTACCTCATTAGATCTTTTCTCTTACCCTTTTTTCTTAGCTTAGATTTCAGGGGCAAGCAGAGTTGAAAACATCCTTAATGATAAGATCATTTTATTTCTGAGCAAAGCACAGGGCAGTTTCTGTTCCATCTCACTTGCTCCCCCTTTAAAATGCTAGAAGGAAAAAAGAAGCTTGAGCAGCTGTATGAGCAGCTCCACCCACTGTGGGACATGAGGCAGAAGGAAGAGAAGAGGAAGCCACACCAGGCAAAGCAGTAAACTGGTGCTGCCCTGAAACCATCACGTTTTTTTCTTTTTGAGACAGGTTCTTGCTCTACTGTCCAGGCTGGAGTGCAGTGATGCAGTCATAGCTCCCTCTAACCTTGAACTCCTGGGCTCAAGCGATTCTCCTGCCTTAGCCTCCCGAGTAGCTGGGGCTTTCAGCATGCAACAACATGCCCGGCTAATTTTTTATTTTTTTAATTTTGTTGTTGTTGTTGTTCTTTTGGAGAGATGGAGGGGGCAGGGGTCCTCACTTTGTTGCCCAGGCTGCTCTCAAACTACTAGCCTCAAGCGATCTTCCTGCCTCGGCTTTCCAAATGCTGGGATTACAAACATGAGCCACCACGCCCATCCCTTACACCCATCAGACTTGGTTTCAGTTTACCCAAGGAAAAGTGATGCAAGGAAGACATCCTTTAACCAAGCAAGGGGGAGATCGAGATTTGTACAAAACACTATCAAATTAGAGGGTGGGGAATTTTTGTCCCATTGAAATTCTAAGGTATATATTTTTTAAAACCCTCTTACACCAGCACTTCTCAGTCCTTTTCCAACTGCCAGTTTAATAAAGGAAGGTGATAGAAGTTTTATTAAAACAATATCCATCCTGTTGCAAATCAATGATAGTAAACGTCACCTTGGATGTCCTCAAAAACAAAGGACTATACACCATAATGGCTTTAAACTTTGAGGTTACGTGTTAGAGTGATCAGTTTGGTGCAACTCTTTTCCGTAACACTGGCTCATCTGAGAACACCGTTTTATTAAGCACTGCTTCTGCCTGCTTCTCGAGGGCTGCCCGTTGCAGAAATGGAGGATCTAATCCAGGAGGTGCTCTTCTTCCTAAATTTCAAGTGGATGTATCCTGTAATGATTCTTAAAAGAACTTCAACAAAGTCCCTGTCCTTTTCTGGTCAAAGGTTTTTTTCTAAAATGGCTTGACCAGTGCCTTGTCCATCTAGAAAATCTCATCGTATACGACGAAACAACAACAAAATAAAAACAAAGCAAAAAACTGCTGCTTAGCTCAGGACCAGTTTTGGATACACCTGTCCAGTCTACCAGCAATCAAAAAGTTCCCCATAACATACAGCTGCTACCAGGAGTGTACAACTGCCACCTTGAAAAATTTTTAAATTTTAATAGAGAAGTTATATTGACATTTACATACAGTAATTAGACGAGTGACTGTAACCGCAATATGTACATAACCCACTGGTGGTTCTCTTTGAAGCTACATGTAATTGTTTCCTAATTCCGCAGCATCCATTCACATTTTTTAATCCTTCAATTTTCAGAGCTGAGGGTGTAAAGATGTTTCAGTGAAATTCTGCCCCCAGTGGACTCACAGCAGATAGGATTACCTTAGCGATTTCTGAGGAAGACTGCAGGCTGCACATGTTTCTCGAGGTGGTCCTCTGTCCGGGAAATATCGTGAGAGGCTGATAAAAGATCCCAATTCTATTAATAGGAGTATTCATGACCGAGATCTTAAGCTACCGAGGCCTCTCCATTCGGGCTCTTTTTGCAGGCAGCGTAATAAGAAAGGTGCCACATGCTGACTCTAAAAGAGGCCATTCAGCTGTGCGAATGAATAGCATTTTCCTGTCCTACCCACGGGGTTTTGCATAGCTGTGTGAATTTCGGCCACAGTCTGCTCTTTGTAACTGACCATCTCCTGGGAAGCCAGAAGGGAAATACTTCCATGAAGACCAATTTTACAGCATTTCAAAACACTTCAAGCCTTTTACCTGCTGTGGCAGAGTGCTTCGTTTGACTAAGATCAAGAGAAAAGAGAACAAGGCTTTTCCTCATCAAGTAAAAATTTCCTGTGTGCTGATGAGTCATCTCTGAGGTACACTCTTCGGGAAGAACACTGTGCATCAAGAGCCTGCGTTGGGCTGCTTGAGAGCCTCTGCTGAGTCAGCACTCACTGGGGCAGTGGCCCAGCCAGAGCTATTAAGTGCAGATCTTAAAAACAGATGTGTTGGTGAGAGTGTGCAGGTTATTTTCTCATGTACTGTGTGTTCTAAGAGACGTCATAAGCAGCCTGTATATCGACCTATCTTGTGAAAATAGAGAACAGGGAAAGGAATTGTGGCTTTGGTAATTTAAGGAGCCTTGATTATTTATGGAGCTGTGTGTTATGGTAGCCAAATGTGATCTACTTAGCCAGGACTGCTGTATGCTTTGCAAGGCCCAGTGCAAAATTGAAAATGCAGGGCCCCTCACTGAAAAATTATTAAGAATTTCAAGATGGTGACAGCAGAGCATTAAACCATGTGACTGCACAGCCCCGTACCTAGCTCTCCCCCTCAGCACCCTAGGAAGCTGATCTTTGAACAGTGGCAGTTGAAATGGCGTACGGTGGGTTACATTTTTAAAATGTGCTGGGTTGCCTAGCAACTGGCAAGGGCCTGAATGGGCTGACGTGCAGGTTTAGATACACCATCTTGAAAGTCTAAATTCATGGAAACCTTCTAGTGGACTGATAATTTTCAAGAAAAAGTAATATAGTGGGAGATGGAAATGGGGAGGGCAAGAAAAAACACATTTTTCTACTCTTATAACCCAAGTGGCTAGCTTGTCATTTTCCCTGTTCGATCTTCTAAGAATAGAACTCTTCATACGTGAAGGAAAAATGAAAGGGAAATTCCAGTTTTCTCCAAAATATAAATAAATTTTTAGAGGATAATGAAACTATGAGTTAATCAATAAATATGTCTGAGCAATTCCTTTAGCAATTCAAGGGTGTGATATAAGAAAACCGATTCACACTCACTGAGCACTCGATAATAAGTACTTACTATGCAGTAGACTACAGAGATGAATAATGTATAGTTTTTATTCTGAAAGAATTATGCTAATATGTAAGAAACAATTAGACAGACAGCATCATTACCTTTTTAAAGAACAGTCCATAATCTCCTGTCTTTCTCTCCTGGGTGTGTATTTCACAGGGTCCTTGTGCTGCAGAATCAGAACCAGCTCTTTTGATAGGGAGCAAGCAGTTCGGGCTTTCAAGAAACAGTCACATTGCAATTGCATTTGATGACACCAAAGTTAAAAACCGGTATGTATCATCCTGAGACACTGGGAAAGAACCGATAAATGAGGAACTGAGTATTCGTGTTTAATCAAGTTGAATCTACTACACTTACTAATTAATGAAGTTAGCTTTTCTTTTAATTCACTGAGTACAATAGAGAATAGAATTTTATTTGTCTGAGCCTGAGGAGCCCAATTTAGGAAATCAGTAGCCCGGTAAATTCCTCATCTCTGAGAAGGTTTTACTCTCCTTTATGAAAATGCAGCCACGATCTGATACCGCTCTATTTTAGCATGAGAATGCTGTTATTTTTCTGTTTGACTTTGCGTGCTTTTGTTTCACAGTCTCACAATTGAGTTGGAAGTAAGAACCGAAGCTGAATCCGGCTTGCTTTTTTACATGGCTCGCATCAATCATGCTGATTTTGCAACAGTTCAGCTGAGAAATGGATTGCCCTACTTCAGCTATGACTTGGGGAGTGGGGACACCCACACCATGATCCCCACCAAAATCAATGATGGCCAGTGGCACAAGGTAATAGTCCCCTGGATATTGGCAGTACCCTAAGGGAATTACTGAGTGGCAGCCATCAGCATTCTCCTGGTGCCAGTATATTTTGCCAGGGCAGACACTGACTCTGGCAGAAGCTAAAAATAAAATGAGTGCCATATACAACTACCACAATCTTGGGAAATGTGCTCAGACCTGTGTAGGTTTACATTTGACCACTGACATGCCTCATCATGGTTCCATCACTGCTATATGGCTGTGGTTCTCAAACATCTACCCATAAACTGAGGCCAGGTGGCTGAAGACATTTCCACTGCTTTAAGTGAGAAACGTAGAACAACAGAGTGTGTTCACCATCAAGCTCGATGTATTCAATTTTAAGGAATAATATTTATTCTGAGATTATATTATAGCATTTTTATGGTGACTAAAAGGCCTTTCTATTATGAAATAGTATTTGCCAAAAGCAAAAGTTGGCAACACTAAAATGGGTCCCAACCCCCGGGTTTTCACAGACCACCTAACCACACAGTGGTCTGTGAAAACCAGGAATCCAGGAATCTCTGGTTGATCGTGTTTAAAGGGCTCTAAGGTATCATTTCTACTGACAGTTATTTGGAACAACTTTAAAAACGTTGGCCTTACACCCAGAAACTGGTACTATTGTGGGCACAGAAGGCTCGTTTGCCAGCTTACTGTCCTCTTTGGCATGACTGCAAATAGATAATATACTGCCTGATTAAAACAAAATTTCAACATTTGTCACTGCACCTGCGATAGCCTATTAAAGTAAAGTTTCCCTAGGTAGACCAATAAAATTTTTAATTTTCAGAGTACGATATTATTAGATGTTAGATTTGGTTAATGTTAACATACTTTGACTTGTCATATTCTAGAAAGCCAAAGAACCTTAAAAAACGCAAAGCCAACCAATTTGTTATCATGGAAATAAGAAAAGGAATCTTCATTTTTGCCAGGAGCTTATGACTAGCAAATACGGATCCAAACGAAGGAGCTCTCATTAAGATTTCTTCCATCTCTAGCTAAAAGAATAATAAATATGACATTTGAGAAAAAGACATATTGTTGAACCACAATGAGGCTGGGATTAAGAAAGGGAACTTAAATACTCTAATTAGTCAAAGTAATAATGGATTTTATTTTTGATGGTTTTTAAAAATTACTTCCCAAACCAGGATAGATACATGTAAAATGAAGTGTTAAATTACTCTAATCCTGACCCAGACTCATTTTTAAACCATCATGGTACTTTAGCATTTCACAGGCTTTCACGCTCCTTTACCTAAATTCAGACTCAAGGTTTTTATACTCCAGCCAGTCTTTACACCCCTTACTTCATTCTGTCTCAGAAGATAATTCACTCCACTGCCCTAATTTCAGCCTCAGTCAGTTCTCTATCTTCTTCCCCCACTTTGTACTAATCAGATTCTGCAGAAAGAAGTGCAGCTTATTTGTACCACTCTTTCTTTAATTCTGCACAAGAAAGGCCTGTTAGGCAAAGGGATGTAGCGTATCTGAAATCGTGTTGGGAGCCCAGGCTCTTTGCTCAATCAAACTAATGCACTTTTGAAACTGTACATGAATTTTGCTGCCCACTTAATTCATGAAAGTGCTATTAGTCTGCAGGATTCCTTACAACATTCCTCCCTGTCCACACATATCCACACTTAGCAACCTACCGAGGAGACTTCAACCTAAAACTGACCCAGGAAAATTTGGTATTCTTTTGGTGATAGTAGTCACGGAAAAGACAGAATTTGAGATATTCTGTAAAATGGGTTTAACTTTCCCATAGATAATGGGCTTAGCACATACTAAGCACTGTGTAAATTGTTTCAATTTTTCTTGGTAACATCGTTAAAGTCCTTATGTCTTATACTCTGCATATTTGAAATTTGTTCAGGATTGGCATTAATGACTCCTTTCTTTTTTGTAGATTACAATAATGAGAAGTAAGCAAGAAGGAATTCTTTATGTAGATGGGGCTTCCAACAGAACCATCAGTCCCAAAAAAGCTGACATCCTGGATGTCGTGGGAATGCTGTATGTTGGTGGGTTACCCATCAACTACACTACCCGAAGAATTGGTCCAGTAAATATCTGATTTCTTCTTTATTACTTAAATATGTGGCTGATTCATTTACTGATATATTTTGACTTATTAGGTCACATGGGCCCATGAAAACTGATACGTGAGTAGGAAGTCATCTTTTCTGATAAGGGACAGAAGGGTTGTTTGATTGTTTGTTTGTTTGTTTGTTTTGAGACAGAGTCTCGCTCTGTCGCCCAGGCTGGAGTGCAGTGGTGCGATCTTGGCTCACTGCAAGCTCTCCCTCCCGGGTACACGCCATTCTCCTGCCTCAGCCCGGGGACTGTAGTCCCGAGTAGCTGGGACTACAGGCACCCACCACCATGCCTGGCTAATTTTTTGTACTTTTAATAGAGACGGTGTGTACTTTTAATAGAGACAGGGTTTCACCGTGTTAGCCAGGATGGTCTCAATCTCCTGACCTCATGATCCACCTGCCTCGGCCTCCCGAAGTGCTGGGATTACAGGCATGAGCCACTGCGCCCGGCCGACCGAAGGTTTTTTAGACAGATTAGATTACGAGAGACAATGCCATGGAACACTGAGTGGAGAACCTGGAGCCAGACTGTCTTGGTTTGAATACCTATTTAACTATTGACTGGCTGTGTGTTTTGGAGCAAGTTAATCTTTTTTTAACAAAGATTTCTCTTTTGCACAATAGGGTAATGATAATACTAAACAAAAAGGATTGCATAAAGATTAAATGAGGTAATTTATTTAAAGTGATTGGGTTGGGCGTGGTGGCTCACCCCTGTAATCCCAGCACTTTGGGAGGCCAAGGCAGGCAGATCACTTGAGACCAGAAGTTCAAGACGAGCCTGGCCAACATAGCAAAACCCTGTCTCTACTAAAAATACAAAAAATTAGCCAAGTGTGGTGGTGTGTGTCTGTAGTCCCAGCTACTTCGGGGGCTGAGGCACGAGAATCACTTGAACCCGAGGGGCAGAGGTTGCAGTGAGCTGTAATAGCACCACTGCATTCCAGCCTGGGCAACAGAGCGAGACCATGTCTCAAAAAATAAATAAATAAATAAATAAATATAAAAATAAAGTGACTGGAAGAGTAGCAGGCACATAAAAAGCACTGAAAGATGAAAATGACGGTATGTATTCATGGTGTCTCAGGTATAGAGATTTAGCAAATATTGAGAGATGCAGTAGTCAGAGTACAGTTATCCAATTTTGGATTCAGAATTTAAAGCCCTCACAGTTTTGTAAATCAATAGTCACAAAATAATTTTTTATCAGACCGTGTATCCTAGTTTCCTTTGGAAAGTGTTACTCTGAGAGAAGCACGGGGGATTGATTGGTGCTTTTGGAGAACACACTAGATACAAATGTGATACATTTCTATACTCAAATTAGAACACGTGATAATGTAGATTTGTTCATTCATCAAAGACAATCACCCATTATAGTTGTAATTCTCAGTATTTGGCTTCTCTTGTGGATGATCAGTATTACTGTCCTTTCATGGCTATTGAATATGCTTTTTAGGTCTATCAAAAACAAAAGTCTCTGAAGTGACACTGGTACAAGCAATTCACTTGAATTTCTAAAAACAGATAAAATATAATGGACCAGAGTGTGATTGAGTTACTTCTAAATTCCTTGAATCCCCAATGTTTCATGCAAACTTTCAAGTTTTACGCATATTTGCATTTTCTTAGGGGAGGGTCTGCTGCTTTCATTAGATATTCAAAAGGAAGAAGCACTGAACCAAACCTAATTATCTTTTCAAATAGAAATTGAACATAGGCTATGACAAAATGGGTATATAGTAAGGTTAATAAACTATTAATAGAAACATAAAATCAGGAACATAAGAGACCAATTAAAACTTATGATACCCACATGGGGCCCATAGCTCTGTCAAACCAATGGAGACATAGTGTGCAGTATTTAGACTATGAGAACAGTCATATTCCAGGTTAGATACATACAAGTTGAGAAGCACAACACAGGATTTTCTGCATCCATGCCAGGAAACCTGGTGGTTAACAGAGAACCCAGGCAGCTTTGGGGGATGTCCTATCCTAAGACAACTGGCCAATAACTACACACATAGAGCACCTCACAAATGATTGTATTTTTTTTTTTTTCTTTTTTTTGAGACGGAGTCTTGCTCTCTCACCCAGGCTGGAGTGCAGTGGCGCGATCTTGGCTCACTGCAGGCTCCGCCCCACGGGGTTCACGCCATTCTCCTGCCTCAGCCTCCCGCGTAGCTGGGACTACAGGCGCCCGCCACCTCGCCCGGCTAATTTTTTGTATTTTTAATAGAGACGGGGTTTCACCGTGTTAGCCAGGATGGTCTCAATCTCCTGACCTCGTGATCCGCCCGCCTCGGCCTCCCAAAGTGCTAGGATTAGAGGCGTGAGCCACCGCGCCCGGCCCAAATGATTGTATTCTACATAAAGACAAAGTTCTGCTAAAACCTGACATTTGTTTCTTCTGATCTGAATGTTTAGGTGACCTATAGCATTGATGGCTGCATCAGGAATCTCCACATGGCAGAGGCCCCTGCCGATCTGGAACAGCCCACCTCCAGCTTCCATGTTGGGACATGTTTTGCAAATGCTCAGAAGGGAACATATTTTGACGGAACTGGTTTTGCCAAAGCAGGTAAGGCCTTTCATTTCCTTCCTGTTGATTATTAACTAGATACAAATACTAACTTCTTGCTAGTACCAAATAATAAAAGTTCCTAGAGTCCTAAACTAGTATCCTTTATTTAAGCCAAAAACAAACTTATGGAAGTAATTAATTTCAAAAATGCCTCTTAAAAATTCATGGATCTGATCCTGATAAGAATTACTAGAAGAGATAAAGTAAAGGTCTATTTAGAGAATTTATCCTATCTCCTTCACTGGAGATTAAGAACAGCAAAATAAATAATTTTGCAGGAACACTCATGTTTATACTATGTTGTTTTTCTACCTTCCAGTTTCTGGAGATGAGATATGATTTTTTTCTTCTTTTCAATTCCCTGCAAGGCTGTATTTCATAATCTCCTCCCCATCAACACACACTCATACACACAATGCATACCCGTGTCCCTTTCTTGTTGATGGTGACAATGACTGGCATCTTTCCTGGCTTTCTCCACTCCGTTTCCAATGAACATTTCCAGTATGGTTTTATATCACTGGTCATGAAGGTACAGTTAGGAAAAAGAAATAGGAAATAACCTCTACATAATAATTTTTTAATCCTTTAATTTTTAATTTTTGTGGGTACACAGTGGGTGTATATATTTATGGGTGACCTGAGATATTTTGATGTAGGCATGCAATGCATAATAATCATATCAGAGTAAATGGGGTGTCCATCACCTCAAACATGTATCCTTTATGTTTCAAACAATCTAATTATACTCTTTTAGTTATTTTTAAATGTACAATTAATTTTTTTTTTTTTTTTACTGTAGTTACCTTGTGCTAGCGAATACTAAATCTTATTCAAACTATTTTTGTATCATTAACCATCCCTACTCCTCCCTGCCACTAACCTTCCCAACCTCTGGTAACTATCCTTCTACTTTCTATCTCCATGAGTTCAATTGCTTTAATTTTTAGCTCCCACAGATAAATGAGAACATGTGATGTTTGCCTTTGTGTGCCTGGCTTATTTCGCTTAACATAATGACCTCGAGAACCACCCATGTTGTTGCAGATGGCAGGATCTCATTCTTTCTTATGGCTTATTCATATCCATTATGTATATGTACCACATTTTCTTTATCCATTCATCTGCTGATGGACACTTAGGTGGCTTCCAAATCTTGGCTATTGTAAATAGTGCTGCAGTAAACGTGGGAGTGCATAATATCTCTTCGATATTCTTTTGGGTATGTATGTTAGAGTGGAATTGATGGATCATATGGTAGCTCTATTTCTGGTGTTTTGAGGAACCTCCAAACTGTTCTACATAGCAGTTGCATTAGTTTACACTCCCACCAACAGTGTACAAGGGTTCCCTTTTCTCCACATCCTCGTCAGCATTCGTTATTGCCTGTCTTTTGGATAAAGCCATTTTAACTTGGGTGACAGGATAGCTCATTGTAGTTTTGATTGGCATTTTTCCGATGATCAGTGATGTTGAGCACCTTTTCATGTACCTGTTTGCCATCTGAATATCTTCGTTTGAGAAATGTCTATCCAAATCTTGTACCCATTTTTAGATTGGATTATTAGATTTTTTTCCCATAGAATTGTTTGAATTCTTTTTATATTCTGGTTATTAATCCCTTCTCAGATGGGTAGTTTGCAAATATTTTATCCCATTCTGTGGGTTGTCACTTCACTTTGTTGATTGTTTACTTTGCTGTGCAGAAGCTTTTTAACTTGATGTGATCCCATTTGTCTATTTTTACTTTGGTTGCCTGTGCTTGTGGGTATTACTCAGGAAGTCTTTGCCCATTTCAATGTCCTGGAGAATTTCCCCAGTGTTTTATTGTAATAGTTTCATAGTTGGATCTCTTAGATTCAAGTCTCTAATCCACTTTGATTTGATTTTTGTATATGGCGAGAGATAGGAATCTAGTTTCATTCTTCCGCATATGAATATCCAGTTTTCCCAGCACCATTTATTGAAGAGACTGTCCTTTCCCTAATGTATGTTCTTAGAACCTCTATGGAAAATGAGTTCACTGTAGATGTATGGATTTATTTCTGGCTTCTCTATTCTTTTGCACTGGTCTATGTGCCTGTTTTTATGCCAGTACTATGCCGTTTGGGTTACTATCGTTCTGTGGTATAATTTGAAGTCCGGTAATGTAATAATTCTTCCAATTTTGTTCTTTTTGCATAGGATAGCTGTGGCTATTCTGGGTTTCACATGAATTTTAGGAATTTTTTCTATTTCTGTGAAGAATCTCATTGGTATTTTAATAGGGATTATATTAAATCTGCAGATTGCTCTGGGTAGTATGGACATTTTAACAATATTGATTCTTCCAATCCATTAACATGGAATATCTTATTTTTGTGCCCTCTTGAATTTCTTGCATCACTGTTTTATAGTTTTTATTGTACTTGCCTCTAAGATCTGGAACACGACAAGGATGCCCACTCCCACCACTGTTATTCAACATAGTATTGGAAGTCCTAGCTAGAGCAGTCAGACAAGAGAAAAAAGTAAACGACATCCAAGGAAGAAGTCAAATTATCCTTGTTGGCAAATGATATGATTTTGTATTTGGAAAAGCCTAAAGACCCCACCAAAAAGCCATTAGGACGGATAAATTCAGTAAAGCTGCAGGATACAAAGTCAACCTACAAAAATCAGTAACATTTCTATATGCCAACAGCAAACAATCAGAAAAAGAAATCAAGAAAGTAATCCCATTTACAGTAGCTACAAATAAAATAAAATACTAAGAAATTAACCAAAGAAGTGAAAGATCTCTACAATGAAAACTGCATAATAATTTTTAAAATGTGTAATTAATATACTTTAAGATAGAACATTCAGTCCCATGGTATCATAGAAATATGTGTATGTTCATTGGAAATAAACTAATAAGCACATAATATGTGGAGATTATGATGGGAAACAGAGAAATAAGAAACATAGTTCTTTCTATCAAGAATATATTATCAACTGGTAAGAAATGGAAAGAAGGCAAGTAAAAATGATTAAAGACAAAAAAAGTTCTGTAGATACTTAGAAAAAAAGATTAATTTTGTTTGGAGAAATCAGGAAACGTTTCATGGAGGAATCAGCATTTGAGCAAGGCTTCAGGTGATTTTAACACTCCCATACAAAGTAGTGGGTGATAGAAGAGTAAGACCCTCCACCAAAATATAGGTAGGAAACCTCACCTACACAGAAGCAGAAAACAGAAAAACACAGGATATGTTAAATATTGAAACATTACAGGTTAGGCTGAACCCTGAATTCCATGTGCTATGAAAGTCTAAAAGCTTCCCCCAAGATTTCTGCAAATTCACAGATGGCTGGCGTTCTCTTAGTCAAATTTTATGACAAGTTTCAGCTTCAGCTTTTGCACTTAATGGATTGACTTGCCATCCTGCCTGGGCTCTTATAATTCTGGATCAAACCAAACCAGAAAATTCTTACTCACTTCCTCTGTTTCTAATGGCCCTTGCCATCCCCTGAACACACAGTGTAATACAATTTACATAAGACTTGGGTGGTCAGAAGAGATCACTTCACTGGAAGACATACAGTTCATCTTAACCTTTGACATCTTTGTTCTTAAAAGTTTTCCAGCGACCCAATCACTGGGGCTTTTTATTGGCCTCTTCATTCCTTCTGTCCTCAGCCGAACTTCCTCATGTCGTTCCTCTCTTCTCCTTACTTCTCCCTTTTTGTTTTATTTTGCAGAACAATTCAGCTTCTTCTACCCTTTACTTTACTTTTTTATTTATTTACAGAAGGGGTGTCCCTATGTTGCCCAGGCACAACTGGCTAGCTTTTATTCATAAAATCTGCTATAAACCCACCTTTGCCAATCCAAACCCATCAAGGTTCTCAGTAGAACGAAAGTCTTTCACGTAACAGCTACCATCCTTCATTGGAGACAGCCGTGGCTACACATAGCATTTATTTCTTGCCTAATAAATAGAAGCCCTGGAGAAAATTCCCCTGAGTATTTCCCTGATACTCAGTTCAGGTGGTGTGGTCTAGACAGATCTTAACATATCACTTTGTTCCTAAGTGGCGTATCTTAAATACTTGCTCAAAGATTAAAAAAAAAAAAAAATCAAAGAGTCAAATATGGAAAATCATAGAGAAAATTAACTGGATGAACAAGATAAGTCTATTTATGTCCCAGAAGCTTCCCATCAACATTGTACTTACAGTTTCTCTCTTTATTAATAAAATATGTGGCAACTTTTGAACCCTTTCAGATGATTGTGGCACCATTTAGTGTGCCCCACTAAAACTTTACTGAAAAATAACTGAAATGTTTTTCTTAACCCAACAGAGAGACTTCTAAGATATTAATACCTGACAGTGAGATTATTTGAGTCAATCTCAGTGTGTATCCATTTATTCAAATAATATATATTAAACCTTCATGTTGTGCCAGATACCTTGGTAAGCACAGGGATGAACTGGTGAAAAATATAGACAATGCCCCTGATCTCATAGCATGTACATTCTAAAAGGGAAGGTAGCCCAGAAAATAAGCAATAACTATGGAGTGTGTTACACGATGCAATGGTGGAAGATAGGCCGGGCAGGATCTGAAACTTACAGCTCTCATTAGAATTAGCTAGCATTTGAATTGAAATATAATAAAAAGTCATGCATTGTACACGTTTGAATTAACAATCCCCATACTCTAATCCACAATATTTTAAAATCTTCATTTTACAGTTAGTGGATTCAAAGTGGGATTGGACCTTCTTGTAGAATTTGAATTCCGCACAAGTAGAACAACTGGAGTTCTTCTGGGGATCAGTAGTCAAAAAATGGATGGAATGGGTATTGAAATGATTGATGAAAAGGTGAGTGTCAGCAATCCAAACATTTCTGATTTCTTCATGATATTGTTGATGTGTAGATATCGTTCATGTGTGGGGAACTCGAATATTTCGAAGCCCGGCTGTATTCTTTGTTGGGAGAAAGCTAAATTGTATGTTTTCATCCTTCTGGATTATTTCAATTTGTGTATGTTTTCAGCATGTTGCAGGCCAGTATAAACTTTAAATGCATTAATTCTACAGCAAGCCAATTATATTGACTAATAATGAACCAAATAGTTTGAGATCTCAAGTACTTACTGTGTTGCTGTAAATACACTCTTATACTCCTCTTAAGGAACACACAATCTATGAAACTATTGACTCCAGTGGGAGAAAAGGCGGAGGTGTGGATCATCTAAAATTAGTCTGCCTCTTTTAACAGGCTAGGCATCTCTTAGAAGTCAAGGTAGCCAACTGACATATCAGTTTCTCAATTTTTTTTAAAAAGCATCCAGCTACCATTTCAAAAAACAGCAAATTTATAAAAGTAGTGTGTCAGTTTGATAATAATTGATAATCAAATTCTAAACACCTCTTTCAGCCCTGCAGTGAGACAACTTTGCACTACAGACAGCAGGTAAAAAGAGAAGGCAAAACAAGAAATTTCACAAGTTTTCTATTTGGTTATTAAATAGGAATCATACTTCAACTCAGTTCATGTTTCCACCCTTAGTGTTGCCTCCCAAGAAGAAAAATCACATAGTGACCTAAAATATTTTTTTCTTGCTTTCTTCCTCCTGCTCAATTTTCAAACTGTCCTCCAACAAAGGTAATATAGGAAAAAAGATCCACCAGCTTAGAGGTAAAAAAGAGTGAACAAATAAGTAACACAATAGTTTTACCAAATTTTCAAAACACACTTTTACTACATCTTTTTCAAGTAAGCTTCTTTTCATCACATGCTCTTAAGGGCAGTTACCATCAATATGTCACTATCATGTGCATTTCTCACCAAGCTCCTTTTACATGCAAAAGCCTGTTATGCAAACTCCACCCAATATAGTAAACATTTCAGTAATAATTACATCAGTAGAGTTTACAAACTTTTCACCTATTTACTTGCATTTTTAATCTTCTTTTTTAAGACTTCATTTCTTTTCTTTTACCTTGTCAAATGTGCTGCCAAACTGACTAATGTTTTTAATGTTTCAATATGTTTCGTTTCTTCACCAGCTTCAAAAGAATTCTGTCATCTCAAATTTCAGGGGCCTTGCCACATTACTAAAAACAGATTTTTCTCATTTAGACCAGAACTTCTAATCTAAGTTCTTCATTGTTAGGAATTTAACTGGCCTTCTGGCTCAGGTCTTTGGCACCTGTGACATGAAACGGGCTCCAAAATGTAATTTATGTAACTCTCAATCTTGTATATAAAACGAAATCCATGAAGGAAAAAAATATGATTAAAACATCAAAAGTTTAAAATTTAAAAAATCCTTTACTTTGAATTTGTAAACCAAATTAATCAGTCACTTTAAACAGTATCTTTTAAGAAAATTTTATAAGGTTCAGTAAGAACTCTCACATTCTAAAAAGATCTGAGGTAGAATTTTTCCCTGTGTACACTAGGTCCTTTTCTTGTCACCTGGCCTCAAATTTTTCTGAAAGCAGAATTATTACCAGCTTTACGTGTCTTGCCTATTAACTCCCAACAATGCCCCAAAGCAAAGAACATAATTTGTGACTCCTGGTGATTAGATTTATACTTTAATTTCTGTCGTTTTAAATTTTTTTTTCAATATGCCCAGTTACATCCATTTCAAGTGATTCTGGCAGATGTCTTTCCTAGAGACCTGATAATTTGTATGTGTGAACCATCATGATACTTCTTTAATGAAACCATCTGTGACTGTTCTATTTCCTACTTTCTAGTTGATGTTTCATGTGGACAATGGCGCGGGCAGATTCACCGCTGTCTATGATGCTGGGGTTCCAGGGCATTTGTGTGATGGACAATGGCATAAAGTCACTGCCAACAAGATCAAACACCGCATTGAGCTCACAGTCGATGGGAACCAGGTGGAAGCCCAAAGCCCAAACCCAGCATCTACATCAGCTGACACAAATGACCCTCTGTTTATTGGAGGCTTCCCAGGTGAGTGTTGGCTATCCCAGCAACAATTTCTTTGCTCTCTTATGTTAGTGGTTTTGAAAACATTTATATTTACATGTGTCTAAGAATGTGTGTTTATGTGTACTTGCTTCCTAGCTTTAGAATCTGCTTAGAATCTGTACCTTACCTAAAATTTCCAGTGTGTGAAATGAACATATTACTTATATAAACCACATGGGACTGAACTTTTCATGAGAGCCCCCAAAGTTTCCTTCGTGGAGAGATTGAAGCTAGAGGAAATGAATTTGGCTTATAAAAGATATGAAGCATTTAACAGCAATTGGAGCCAAACTTGGTGTTCTTTCTGATTTTTTTAAAATTAATATACCAGAGGAATCATAAAATGTTATGGAACTTATTTCCTCAAGTTCTGGAAATCATTGGGTTAAACATAGCTAATTTCCCCCTTATGTTATTATAGAGTTTATATTTATATTACAAAGAAACCCAAGCAATAAATCCTCATTCAAAGTCCTTCTCTAGCACATTAAATATAGCATGTGAACTGTAGAGATTTACCTAAAGTGCCCATAAACAAGAGTGGCCAACTTGATGAGAAGTAAGCCAAGTGCCTCTTAATAAGTACTGTAATAACATAGCCTCCTGGAATGGTCTTTCATCATTTTGTTAAGAGGGACTTTTGTCCCTGTTTATATAAAGCTCCTTTGCTTAATGAAACAAGCAAAATAAATGTATATTCAGCAATTGTTGACGGAGCAATGTTGATAGAAATGCAATGGGGGCCCAATGACAGCTCCTCTTTCCAAAGTGGCTTCTCGTTTTAAAAATATCTATCTTTTGCTTCAATCAATCAGGATAAATTCCAAGATATTATGAAGGAGGTAATGTACTTCTCCATTCAGTCTATGAAATGGGATCCTAATTAACACCTAGTAGGCCTACTGAAACAAGCACCTCTATAATAAGAGGAAGATTCTACATGAATATCCAACCTACTTAACTTTTAGGGATTTATTTTTACAATATAAGTAAGTGATAAAGTCACCTTCAGAAAGTTCTAAGTCAGTACTTAAAACTATTTGATCAATTGCTTTGTTTCATGAAGCAACATTTGACAATTTTAAGTCACAACTGTAAATTTGTTCATCCCAAACCAAGTTATTTCATGTCTTAAGATGTATAATTCTAGATGTTTTCATATTTTATAACTATTAAAAAGTTGAGGCTGGGCATGGTGGCTTATGCCTGTAATCCCAACACTTTGGAATTACACTTTGGGCATAGATGGGCAGATCTCTTGAGCCCAGGAGTTGGAGAGCAGCCTGGGCAACACGGCGAAGGAAGGATCGCTTGAGCCCAGGAGGTTGAGGCTGCAGTAAGCCTTGATTGCGCCATTGCACTCCAGCCTAGGCAACAGAGCAAGAACCTGTCTCAAAAAATATTTAAGTTGATCTTTCTCTACAATTGTATTAGTAAGGCTAAAAACAAAACCACTAACTTGGCATAAAACAGCATTCCAATTTAATCTCAAGCTAACAGTCGACTTTGAAACATGCTCTTAATATTTGGTGTAGGAGCATTTCAAAGCTGAGCCCTCTTGTGTTGCCTTTTTCAGATGACCTCAAGCAGTTTGGCCTGACAACCAGCATTCGGTTCCGAGGTTGCATCAGATCCCTGAAGCTCACTAAAGGCACGGGCAAGCCACTGGAGGTTAATTTTGCCAAGGCCCTGGAACTGAGGGGCGTTCAACCTGTATCATGCCCAGCCAACTAATAAAAATAAGTAAGTGTAACCCCAGGAAGAGTCTGTCAAAACAAGTATATCAAGTAAAACAAATATATTTTACCTATATATGTTAATTAAACTAATTTGTGCATGTACATAGAATTCTTTCTGTATTCAGATGGTGCTAATTCAGACTCCAGACTGAATTTTAATTCAAGTTCTTTCTCAAGTCTATAAATATTAAACTGATTATTTCATTCATTCTAAATAATTGCCTGTTTTGTGTGATTTTAAGGATAAAAGGTAACTGGCCATAAATTGTTGAATTTGCAACATGCCCTCCAGTCATCTCAAGGAAAGAGTTCAGATGTAATTTATGGAGGCAATTTTTTTTTAACTTTTACTCCTATTAATACTTCTTTTATCATCCTTTACCATGTATGACAGCTTTGGCCTTCTGTCCAAGCCACTGACAGCAAGTGAATTTGGCATGTGTGATTGGGAGGAAATCAGTTCCCTTACTCTATTTATGAAAGAATTAGCACATCATTTTCCTGACCCAAGTTCATTATTAGAGAGTTTAACTAGCCGTATGAGTGAATAGCTTTTTATGCTGAAGGTAGAGGGTATAGATCAGATTCAGGCCAGAAAGCTTAATTACTTGATTTTCTTATTTGATAATGATTTATGGGCTTTGGGGAGATGCCAGAACCAAGCTTATGAATGACAACTAAGCACACATTTGATACTACAGTACTAAGATTTGGGGCTCTCTAAGCCTACAGTGAATATCACAATTTACACCTACGTGGAGAGGAATAATGCTGAAATGCATTTGTACTTATCAGGAAACAATAAACCAGAACTTAAAAGGCATACTTCATTGAGTCTTTTGGAGTTGTAATTTGACCTAACAAATTCATTTTCTAAATACGTTCTGTGTTTTGTTCTCCTTTTACCCATTACATCAATCAGTCATCTTCAAAGAGCTCTGTGAGAAGACTGGCCTTGATTTTATTCACCAGCTTAAAAAGGAAACGTTTCATTTGCCATCTTTAGTAGACAATACTTGCAGTCTAATAATTCAGAACATGTAAAAGAACAGGAAACTTCTTTCTCCTATAGAAATTTTAGCAAAAAAGAATAATCATCTCTGACAACGTTATCCAGTAGGGGAAGGAAGGTGCTGTTTCCAATCGAGGTGATGGCTGATGGGTGACATACATACTCACTATTTCACCACCATCCTGTTGCTTAATACAATTTGTACACACAACTTTATTCTAGAGAAGCAATTCTCAAGCTTGGCTCAGTGTTTGTTTTTAAAAACCTGCCTATGCTTTAGAAAAGTGCCTAGGGAGTTTTAAAAAATCTAGTACCTGGTCCAGTGATTCTGATTTTGTCTAGGACATAGCCAGAGCATAATGTTTTGTTTTGTTTTTTTTTTTGAGACGGGGTCTTATGTTGTCACCCAGGCAGGAGTGCAATGGCATCATCTTGGCTCACTGCAGCCTCAACCTCCCAGTTCAAGTGATCCTCCTGCCTCACTCCCCAAGTAGCTGGGACTACAGGTGGGCACTACCACGCCCAGCTAATTTTTATATTTTTAGTAGAGAAGGGTTTCAACATGTTGCCCAGGCTGGTCTCGAACTCCTGAGCTCAAGTAATCTGCCTGCCTCAGCCTCCCAAAGTGCTAGGATTACTGGCATGAACCACTGTGCCCAGTCAAGCATGAGGATTTTTAAAAACATTCCCAGGCAATTCTAATGTGTTGTTAAGGATGAGAAGAACTATTCTAAAAAGAAACATTATCCTCCATGCCAACAAAGAGTTTTATAGTCATTTGAGAATTCTACTATTAGCTTTGTCTTGGCCATTTCCACACCCATTAAAAATAATTAATAATATTATAGGCCAGGTGCAGTAGGTCACACCTGTAATCCCAGCACTTTGGGAGGCTGAGGCAAGAGGATCACTGGAACCCAGGAGTTTGAGACCAGCCTGGGCAACATAGGGAGACCCTGTCTCTACCAAAAATTTAAAAATTAGCCAGGCATAGTGGCATGCACCTATAGTGCTAGCTACCCCAGGAGGCTGATGCAGGAGGATTGCTTGAGCCTATGAGGTCAAAGCTGCAGTGAGCTGGTGATCATGCCACTGCACTCCAGCCTGGGCAACAGAGCAAGACCCTGTCTCAAATAAAAGATATATCTTTCTATATCAAATATTGAATCTAGTGAATTTAATATATAAAACATTGAATCTAGTGAATATCTATCTTTTAACCAAACTTTAAGAAATAAAACTTTTTGAAAACCAATGTGTTTTAAAAGTGGAAACATACATCTGTACTAAACACTGACATGACTTTTTGGGCTTAATCTGGACACTGAGTGGGATAAACAGGAATAAAGATGTTGGGTTCCTTAGATTAAAAGCTAAAGCCTTCCTTTCTTGAGTCCTGCACAGAAAGATACGTAACAAAACGGAAATCAAAGGTACTTAAATTGGCACTCCTATCAAAATAAAGTCCTCCTTCAGTCAATTTGTAGGTAGATGCCTTAGAATGATAGAATGATAGAACTGGATGTGAATTGAGATCAGCGAATACAGTGATTCTCTAGCTAGATATTAAAAGTGCTTTGGGTGCTTAAAAAATCTACATTTGGGCTGGGCACAGTAGCTCACGCCTGTAATCCCAACACTCTGGGAGGCCAAGGCAGGAGGATCGCTTAAGCCCAGGAGTTTGAGACCAGCCTGAACCACATAGAGAGAACTTATCTCTACAAAAAAAAAAAAAATTAGCCTGGTGTGGTGGTGCATGCCTGTGGTCCCGATGACTTGGGAAGCTGAGGCAGGAGGTTCACTTGAGCAGGATGGGTTGAGGCTGCAGTGAGCCAGTGATCGTGACACTATGCTGCAGCCTGGGCAACAAAGCAATGTCCTGTCTCAAAAAAGAAAAAAAAAATTGACATCTGGGTGTCACTCCAGCCCAATTAAACTATAATCTCTGGGTAGGGCCCAGGCATTGGCATTTTCTAAAAATCCCCACTTGATTCAAATGTGAAACCAAGACTGAAAACCCCTGGGCTCCTGTCACCTCCACATTTTATGGGGAGGAACTAGAAGGAACTCAAGGATATTTTGATAACTGTGCTCAAAGTCCCACCTTAGTAAAGTTTCCCAATGTAGTCCAGACAGTTGCATCTGGATCCAAGCAGAATTCACTGAATTAGGGTTGGGCAAAACTTGTACCATGCAAAATTCATACTCCAGAGTGAACCATGAATTTGGATAACCAAAAATTGTCCAAATTTTAAGGTTAGAAATAAGGACATTTTGGTTAGGCACGGTGGCTCACGCCTGTAATCCCAGCACTTTGGGAGGCTGAAGCAGGTGGATCACCTGAGGTCAGGAGTTCGAGACCAGCCTGGCCAACATGGTGAAACCCCGTCTCTACTAACAATACAAAAATTAACCAGGTGTGGTGGCAGGCCCTGTAATCCCAGCTACTCGGGAGGCTGAGGCAGGAGAATCGCTTGAACCCAAGGGGCGGAGGTTGCAGTGAGCCAAGATTATGTTACTGCACTCCAGCCTGGGCGACAGAGTGAGAATCTGTCTCAAAAATAAATAAATAAATAATAAATAAGGACGTTTTATGAAAGGGAAAAGTTTCTTCTCTAGTATTTTTAAATTAATTTCTGACCTCAAAAATCAAATTAGTTCTTATCCCAAAACAAGATAAAATATTTTCTCCATCCAGCCTTGTCCCCTCAATGATTTCCTCTCCTCCTGCCACCCACAGCAATTATGAAGAAAGCAGAAGACTTTTCATTTATTTTCCAAATACCCACTCCTACCAGGTTGTCAGCCTTCTTCTTTAAAAAGGTGCTTTGCACTTTAGAAGAAAAACATTTGTGAGGGGACTTTTATTGAAGTTACCATGGTGAACACCACTGACTAAAGAACAGAGCAGATTTCAGCCCCAAAGCACCAGAACACTGGCAGACACTTAAGGCTTCAATTAGCACTTTAAAAAAATCATCACTATTTTCTCCCACTTTGATTTAACCTATTGTCCCCAACTACAGAACTCTTCTAGATTTCCTACTTAATGACAGAGGAAAAGAGGACTTTGACAAATTGAAAATCTCTTGATGTGATATGAATTATTTGCTGAATTATTTTGTGTATAATATAATCTATGATTAACATGAAAACAAAACACAATATCATAATCCATTTTTGCAAGCCCTGAATATAGTCTTTTTTACTACCACTTGCAAAGGATATGACTTAACTGCTAATGCTACTTTTTAATCTCATTTTTAAAGTCTTTTAATCTAAGTTAAATTAAGAGAGATACAAAAACATATGCACTTCTTTTCCTTTGCTCAACTGAGATTAATACATGCCTCACACCCAAAGTGAACCTGGAGGGAAGAAATGCCCCAGGCTGGACCCTAAGTTCCAACATGATTTAGGAATCTTGGCATGCAGGGTGGTGGCTCAGACTCATTCTTTGGCCTTTGTGCCAGTTACCTAACTGAGCATGATGTTTGTGCCCATTATTGATATGAGGGTGTTATGGGCTGAACCGTGTCCCCGCAAAACTCATGTGTCAAAGTTCTAAACCCCAGTACTTCAAAAAGTGACTCTATTTGGAGACAGGACCTTTAAAGAGGTAATTAAGGTGAAATGAGGTCACATGGATGGGCCCTGATTCAATATGACTGATATAAGAATTTGAGAAGAGATTGGGACACAGATAGGCATAGAGAGAAAACCACGTGAAGGTGAAGAGAGAAGACGGCCATCCACAAGCCAAAGAGAGAAGCCTCCAGAAGAAACTGACCTTTCCAACACCTTGATGTCAAACTTCTAGCCTCCAGAATTATGAAAAAATAAATCTCCATTGTTTATGCCACCCAGTCTGTGTTACTTCATAATGGTGGCCCTAGAAAACTAATATGGAGTGTTTCTTCACTAAAAAAATACAAATAATAATATTTTAAAATTTTAAAGTATCAGCACATTTCAGGTTCTCTGAAGAGTGACATGTAGATCATAGAAATCCATTATTTTGAACAGTGACCATTATCACTTATGCAATGATTAGAAAAACTTTGAGAATAAAAAAATAAAGGCACATTCATAACATACTTAAGAAAGTTGTTTCATATATTCTTGGGGATATTAGAAATAGCTACATTCAGTTATAAATCAGAGAATTAATACTATCACTTTTTGAATGTTTTGGTAGAATGGGCTCTCTTGAGAGCTGGTTTTGCATCTTCAGGTTTGAAGAACTGCTCATTCACCCCTGGACAAATTAAGGCCCTGTTTTATTTAGAAAAGTTATCTCCCTGAAGCTCTACACTTCTGCAGGAACTCACCTAGAGATAGAAAAGGTGGTAGCAGTAGAAGAAGTGAGAAGTAGTTAGACACTGATTTATTTTGAAGGTTGACTTAGGCTATTTTTGCATCACTATAAAGAAATATATGAGGCTGGGTAATTTATAAAGGAAAGAGGTTTAATTGGCTCACAGTTCTGCAGGCTGTACAAGAAGCATGGTGCCAACATCTGCTCGGCTTCTGCTGAGGGCTTCGGGAAGCTTACAGTCACGATGTAAGGCGACAGGAAGACAGCCCATCACATGGCGAGAATGGGGAGCAAGAGAGAGAGAAGAAGGAGGTCTCAGACTCTTAAACAACCAGATCTCCATGAACTAACTGAGCAAGAGCTCACATGTCACCAACGGGGTGGTGCTAAACCATGCATGATGGATCTGCCCCCATGATCCAATCACCTCCCATGAGGCCCCACCTTCAACATTGCAAATCACATTTCAACATGAGATTTGAAGGGGACAAACGTCCAAACCATATCAAAGGTGGACTAGTGCTTCCTGTAGGATCGCCTATGGAGTGTGGCAAAATAAGGTACTGATAACTTGTGATCATCTGGAAGGATAGAGTAGGTATTACTGGGGGATGTGAGTGGAGTAGGCTTTTTGTGGAAAACATAACACAGAATTTAGTTTTAGACATGTTTAATTTAAACTACTCAGTAGGTATCTAAGTGCATCATGCCACAGGCAGTTGAACATAAGGGTCTGCAGTTCAAGAAAAAGATCCAAACTACAGATATAAATATGGGAATCATGAGAATATTGATGTTACTTATAACCACAAGACTGAGCGCGATCACTAAGGGAGAGAGTGTAGAGGGAGGACTATGGATACACTCCTACATTAAGAGTATTAAGAGTATGGGTATAAGAAACATTATTCAGAACTTAGAAATAGGCAAAATAAATATCTGGATATTCTTTCAGTGCAGTACTTACCGGGCTTGTCTTTCTATCAACTGGTCGGTTTTACAACTCCATACAGGCAAAGGTTAACTTGCAGGTTTTTGTCTAGTACGGATGCAAACAAGTTCTGTCTGGCAGAGAGATAACCCCAAAGGTAACAGTTTTGTATTGAGAAATCTTATCCTAATATCCTTTTATGAAATGTGTGAGACTGCATGCGTGCGCGTGTGCGTGTGTGTGTGTGTGTGTGTGTGTGTAGCTTCTCAAATTCTTATACAAGTTTTAACATTTTATTGGTTCCCTCATGGATTAAGTTAAATAAAATCTTTGACATGAGTTCACACTATCTTTGCCTGAGAGTCATAAATTTTTTAACTTTGAAAACTGGGAAAAAGGGAAAAGGAGTAACCAGCTGAATTTGCCCAGGTTAATTTCAAAATTAAAAACCAGTTCACACAATGTGTTTATTTGTGATTGAATTTTCTCAACACCCCGACCTTATGTTTCCACTGCTACATTTCTTATGAAGTAAATAGCACTTTCGAAAGTTACTTTAACGCTAAGGAGGGAAAAAAGCTTAAGCTTAAGAGAAGAATTTTGGCTTTTTATTTCACTTTTATGGGCAATTACCCTCTCCTGTTAGCCTCAGCTTCTAGACTCACACAAGCACACATATCCAGTCATGTGTTTAGTAATGTTGGAGCCAAGAACAGATTACCTGTAGCCAAATACACCACTGATTTTTATATTTCTTTACAGAAGCGTAGACTGACTTTGACACTCAAACTCTTGAATAATAATAAAGGATTGAAAAAACAGAATTTTTAAATCATTTTGTTACTTTTGAATTACATAGGACAAGAGTTTTAAGTAAAAAAAATTATGTCAGCATATTATTTAAGATCATTTTATGTAATTAATTTATATAATATTTAAAGTCTATTATCTTCCATGTAACTTAAATAAAATTATTGACTTTAACATCACAAAAGAAATATCTGAAAAGATGTTCACCGAATTTGGAGAACGTGCTTTGGATTAGCTGAATTAAAATGCAAACTATAAAACATTACAGAATTCATTGGGGCACCCTAATGGGCACCTCAGGGAGATGGGCAATCATCCCTGAAACTGAAGTATCCACATTAGAAACTGTTAACTGCTTATGGAGGAAAATACACCATACATATTAACACATGGTGAACAGAAGAGAAACACAATATCAAGTACAAGTTCCAAATCAAAATTTACCAAGCAGATGCTACAAATTTTAGGTGCTGATGAGTCATTGTGCTATATTTTGCATTGGCAACTCTATAGAGTACGTTCCAGGGTTAGAACCACCAAGGACTTATTTAAATAAATAAATGATGGTTCATACATCTTTCAAGAGGTATAGAATAGGCCAGTTAACTTCTTTGTACATAAACAGATGGAGATGGAGGACGGAAGAGTAGAAGGATGGGAAGGAGAGGCAGAAAGAAAGAGAGATTTAGGCCTTTCCCATTTTAAAGGTGATAGTCCCTTTTATTTAAATATGTAAATAAAAGAAAATATTTATAAATTTATTTTGTTTGGTCTTATACCAAATGCATATTAATATTTTCATTGACATTTTAACAATGTGTTGTGGAATCAAAAATGGACCAAAACTAACTTTATGATCTGATGTTTATAATTCTTATATTTTTATTCCTTAAAATATCAATTGGATTATTTACTCTTCATTTTTTGATTCTTAATAATTAAATGTTTACACTACTATGTATAGACACTTCCCAAAAATAACACGTTGTTGCTATGAAGAGTATAGTCCCAGTAAATAAAATGTAAACTGAATATAATTTAAAATTTTATTTTCTTTTATAAATTGGTTTTTAATGTATTAGTGGTAATCATGATACCTCATATAATGAGATGAATGTAAATTATGGATCTGGTGAGGCAGCTGAATGTAAATTATGGATCTGGTGAGGCAGATGTGCAGAAATTACTTCAAAACAGTCAAAACAATCAAGGTGTTCTGCATCACTGTGTTGGGTAGTTAACAAAATGAGTAACTGAATCATAAAATTTATCTGGTTTTCATTAATTGGCGTGCATACTCACTTGATGTGCTTCCCGTGGGCTCTAAACAGTGCAGCTATTAAGTGGAAAGTTTTAATAATTTTATTTCGTATAATGCTCTTTTAAATGGAAATAGACATATTTGCCCTTTTTGCCTTACAAAGACAAGAATTCTCTTGAACACAATCATAAACCCTAGATGTACAATATCACTAGTGAGAAAGTACAGTTTAGCAGTAATTTTCAAATGGTATGTTGAGACATGTCAGTGGGTCATAAGATCAAATTACAGATTTGTAAAAGAGCAACTTTTATAACATAGTAGGATGGAAGAAAATGAATAGAACAGAACACAATAACAACACCAAAATGCACTGTACAGAGGAAGTATTGTTTTGTGAAACTTGTTTTCTGTATGAGTATGTTTCTGTGAGTATACACACTGGGTCATAATGTAAAATGTATTTATTCCTATGGGTTATAATTTTTAAAAGTTGAAGTAGAGGATATCAGAAAATATGGGAAAATAAAATGGGGGAAAAAGAAAGGGATCAATAAGGAAATTATTTCTTCGGAGAGATTAGAATAACAAATTTGTAAAACGTATATACTAACCCAATAAAATCGGCTTAGCAATGTGATATAGACCATCAGGCTGTACTCTCAAACCTCACTAGGATGTTCCATTAAAAAGTGTAGCTTAATGAAGAGTCCCCAATTGTGATGACTCTGACTCTACCAGATAGCAAGGGCTTCAGTTGAATCCGAAAACTCGTCTCTGAAAAGAACAGAAAAAATGTGGTAACAATAAAGAAGAGTCATGGGAGAACAAAGTTATTGAAGGAATAATGGAACAGGAATATAATGGAAACTAAAGACAACCAGATCCAGCACAGTAAAACTAGGAGTTCTTTTTTTGAATTAAAACATTGCCAAAATCTCATTTCCTTAGCAGACTCTGAAGAGTAGAGCCCCCATAAAAGAATTTTTTTAAAGGCAAATAAAATACAAAGAAAGATTTGTTCAGATCGACCTTTGGGTTAAGAATAAGACATTTCTTCAGATCCATTTGTAAAAATCACATTCAGACATAAACTAACAAAAATGTATGCAGCAATTGTAGTAGCTCATGCATAATTATAATACTGGATAAAATAATATACTATTTTGTATGGGTTCTCAAAAAAATCCTTTTTAAGGTAAAAGAAAGGTACATTTCTTGAATGTTTTGCACTGCAGAAGACAACTGCCTCAAATCTATTCTCTTTACTTCTGGAAAGAGTTCCTTATATTTTCTTTTTTTTTTTTTTTTTTTTTTTGAGATGGAGTTTCGCTCTTGTTGCCCAGGCTGGAGTGAAATGGTGCAATCTCAGCTCACCGCAACCTCTGCCTCCTGGGTTCAAGTGATTCTCCTGCCTCAGCCTCCCTAGTAGCTGGGATTACAGGCATGTGCCACCACGCCCAACTAATTTTTGTATTTTTAGTAGAGACGGGGTTTCTCCATGTTGGTCAGGCTGGTCTTGAACTCCCGACCTCAGGTGATCTGCCCGCCTCGGCCTCCCAAAGTGCTGGGATTACAGGCATGAGCCACCCTTAGGGACCTATTCCTTTCACCATCCCTATGCCAGAACTGGGTGCTAGTAATTCAATAAGTGAATTCCATTCCGCCTCCTGCCTACAATGCTTGAGGTGATAAGGAATCTAATCAGAGCCAGTGAGGTTTTGGTAAGGCTTATTTGAAATGATGCACCCCTCTCCTGAGCTAAAGCATAGTGTGCATAAGGATGTGACAGTTGGAACTGTTGTATCTGATTTGCTACTAAGTAGGGACAGCCCAGATCTGCCAAAGGACCATGGGATGCATCCTGAGGATGAAGATGACATTGCAAAAGGCAGAACGAAGAAACTATATCTCCGGTAAAACCTCATCTGAAGCCTATGATAACTCCGCCCTTTTCACCTACGTGCACCAGGATAGTTATTTTGTTGTTAAAGCCAATATTGGGTTCTAACTGATAGATCTGCGAGCCATGTGCCAGGCCCTGTACTGTGCCTAGCAGACACAGTTTCCTAGTAAATGCCCTCAACAGTCCTTTGTGACAGCACTCTTATCATTCCCATTTTAGATATGAAAAAACAGAGGCTTAAAACAATTAAGTGACTTGTCCAAAGTCACCAAGCCAGGAGGTCCTGAAAACATACATTTTAAATTTAAAACATTCTCATTAGGTTCAATACTTTCCAAAAGTAAAATCCTATATTACTTTTCTAACTTTTCAATTATTTTAAAAACTAGAACTTGCAGGATAAAGGTTAAGTAGTGATTGGGAGCCCAGTGCTGTTCTCATTGAGAAGAGAGGTAAAACCGACGTTCCTGACCTTTCTTTCCACATACACTTACTAAAATCCTAAAATATACAGGCACTCTTGAGACAAGAAGTATATCTTGTCCACAGTTCTTTAGTTTGTAAGTAAAATCTTCAAACCAGGCAAAGCAACACAATGTTTATTATCAAAATATCAGGGTTTTTCATGGAACCCAAAGGAAAAACAGAGAAACCTGAGATCCTAAGGACATGCAATCAAGGACTGAAACTATCAGGGCTCGTGGCAGCTATTCTACCTCCATCTTTGCTTCCTTCCCATTGTGTTTCTGCTTCAGTCTTCTCTCTCTCCAGATGGGATGCCTGGCTTTGGCTGCATGGAAATAGACAACCTCTGATTATAACAGTTATTTTCAAAGGGCCTATGGAGAAGAACTAGCTGCTCTTTATTCAAATTTTAAATTCCCTAAGAAGGAAGCATGATTGGCTGGACATGAATCAAGTGTTGACCTCTTGTGATCCCAGCACTATCGCAGGATCAGGTGGCACGAATAACCACTCTCAAGTGGCTGAGAGGCGAGGTGATCCTAGAGAGGAGGAGATTGGCTACACAGAAATCCAAAAAGCTGTTTGACTCTAGGATTAGCATTAAAACAAACCAAGACAAAGTCGCAGCTAAATTCAGGATGCACAGAAGTTCAGGGGAGAAGGAATTCTGTGGGGCTGTAAGGTAAGGGTTTGAGTCCCCAGGGAAAGTTGAACTTGGTCATAAGAGATTTGGCAAGAAGAAGGGAAGGTAATCCAAATAGGGAAATCTGAAACCTGAACAACAGAACGTGATCTGATGAATGAATGAATCATTTTTTAAATAAAATATGTAACAACAGAAGCAGACATTGAAAAAAAAATGAACTGACATGTTAAAAGTGGAGCTTTTTTGATATCCCTAAAGAGGTAGTAAGAATTATGTGGTGTCTCTTCGAATTCTTCCAAAAAGACAAGACGATAAATGAATTTCTTGACTAAGTGCTGGTTTTGAAGTGAAAGCTTTATCACCACAACTAAAAAATATTAGCCATTGATTAAATGATAATGAGTTTTTAAAATCTTTCTTCTTTCTCCCCCTGCTTCTAAACAACCCCATCTGCCTGATAGATCGATATAAATTGCTCCGTAATTTAAAGGCCTAGTGTTTACTCAGAATGTTTGGTTTGTGTGTCTATTGCAGTCCACATAGTGCACATATGAAAAAATATCTAATTTTCTTAATAGAAAGTCTACAAGTGATTCAATCTAATGTATTTCTGAAAGATTAATAAAGCTGCTTTTCCTCACGGCAATAAGACAAACATTAAACAAAAACTTCTCTCAGGAGTGAATGGTAACCGCAGTGGCCTCCTTCTCATGATCTGCAAGCACTTTATAAACACATCCAAGTGGGATGTGATGGCTGGATCCACAGTCATCTCTCCTGAACTAAACTAGATTGCTTTCCCACTGTAATAAAAATGTAAAACTCAAATAATGACCTTTATTTATGCTTTCTAGATCAAACATTATGATTCTCAGAAATGATTTTTCAATTAATTCTAAAACAAGGTTATTAATATTAGTAACTTGATAAATTATAAAATGCCTCTTTCTCTTCCTCTGTCTTCTCCCTTTTTCTTTGCCTTTCCATTATGTCAATCTCTTGTTTAAAAAAAAAAATCTAATCTTGGTGAATGCCTGATTGAGATCAACAGACATGGCTATGAAAAATGAGAACAAGAAAAGTTATCACTCATCTTTCATCTGGCACCTAAGTTTGAGAGCCTCCTATATGTAATGCACTGATTAGGTGCCAGAGACACAATGTTGAATAATTAAGACAGAATCCCTTGTCTCTTCTCTTCCTCTGGGATAGGCAGGTAAGTAGAGCAGTGAATAAAATAGAATTTTGTTGGGAGTGCTATAAAGGAAACAAGGGACTAAAACAGAGAGAAATGGGAAAACCAACTTTAGAATGTATGCTCAGGAAAGCCTTGTCTCATTTTAGGTGATATCTAAATGGTATCTCATTTCAGACATCATTTGGGTGATACCTAAAATGAGAAGAAGCCAATTATCTGAAAAGTATGTTCATGTGTGTGGGCAAGGCAGGGTGTCACCCCTCAGAAGGCAGTTTGAGCAGAACTAGAACATGGAGACTCTGAGCTGGGACAGGATAGATGTCTTCTAGGAAGCAGAAGAAGATCAGTGTGGCCAGAGGTTAACAAGCCAGTGGAAGGATGGCATGAACTGAGTTGGACAGAGGTTCAGGGCCACACCATGCAGGGTTTTATGCGTTATGGGGATGAATTTGGGTATTGGTTTTAAGAGCAGTGAGAAGCCACTGAAAAGATTTAATCACAGGGCCTGATTCAGTTTCTGTTGCTGCTACCTGAATACAGGATTGGAAGGGCACGAGAGCAAAAGCAGAAAGACCCCTAAAGTAATTGTGGCAAAAAGGTGATAGTGGCCTGGACTACAGTGTGTTTGCAGAAATATAGAGAAGAGGATAAATTAAAGAGTATTTTGAAGACAGAGCTAGACCTAAGATGGATTGGGTGCAGAGGAGGTATTTGAGGAATAGGCAAGAAGGGAGATTTCAAGGACAACTTTTAGATTCGGGACTCGAATGATCATGTAGATGATGACGATGTTATTTATAAGACTAACAAAAACTAGGGAGGTGAGAGGTGAGTAACAACTAGGATGCTTTGGGCTACAGAAAGTCCAGGCTTAATGTGCTTTAAATCTTATGAAAATATGTCATTTAACGTAACTAAGAGGTACACAGCAGCGCAGGATCCAAGTGCTGGACTTTAGGGCTCTGAGTCCACTTCTCTTTGGTTCTCTTAAATCTGCCCTGTTCAGTATGGGTCTATCCTCAGGCACAACAGCTGCGACAGTTTCAAGTATCAGTATATTTTTAGACAGAGGTGGCCATCTTGACCACTGTCTCCTTCCTATAAGTGAAGAAAGATTTTCTAAAAGATTTTCTACTCATCTGACAAAGGGCTAATATCCAGAATCTACAATGAACTCAAACAAATTTACAAGAAAAAAACAAACAACCCCATCAAAAAGTGGGCAAAGGACACGAGCAGACACTTCTCAAAAGAAGACATTTATGCAGCCAAAAAACATATGAAGAAATGCTCATCATCACTGGCCATCAGAGAAATGCAAATCAAAACCACAATGAGATACCATCTCACACCAGTTAGAATGGCCATCATTAAAAAATCAGGAAACAACAGGTACTGGAGAGGATGTGGAGAAATAGGAACACTTTTACACTGTTGGTGGGACTGTAAACTAGTTCAACCATTGTGGAAGTCAGTGTGGGGATCCCTCAGGGATCTAGAACTAGAAATACCATTTGACCCAGCCATCCCATTACTGGGTATATACCCAAAGGACTATAAATCATGCTGCTATAAAGACACATGCACACGTATGTTTATTGTGGCACTATTCACAATAACAAAGAGTTGGAACCAACCCAAATGTCCAACAACAATAGACTGGATTAAGAAAATGTGGCACATATACACCATGGAATACTATGCAGCCATAAAAAATGATGAGTTCATGTCCTTTGTAGGGACATGGATGAAACCGGAAAACATCATTCTCAGTAAACTATCGCAAGGACAAAAAACCAAACACCGCATGTTCTCACTCATAGGTGGGAATTGAACAATGAGAACTCATGGACACAGGAAGGGGAACATCACACTCCGGGGACTGTTGTGGGGTTGGGGGAGGGGGGAGGGACAGCATTAGGAGATATACCTAATGCTAAATGACGCGTTAATGGGTGCAGGAAATCAACATGGCACATGGATACATATGTAACAAACCTGCACATTGTGCACATGTACCCTAAAACCTAAAGTATAATAATAAAAATAAAAATTTAAAAAAAAAGAACAATAGAATTAAAAAAAAATAAAAAATAAAAAATAAAAGTTTTTTTTTTTTTTTGAGACGGATTTTGCAGAAGTCTTTACTCAGTTCTTATCGGCAGAATATAACTATCCCCAACCAACTGTATGCAGGAAAAAAGAGATCTTCCTATTTTCTTGTATCAATAAGGATATTTTTCCCAAACTGAAGATAGAATTCTCTTCCCAAAATATGTTAGGAAATTGCAAATAATAAAATAAAATCAGGATTTAGGTATTTACCCAAATGTATTGAAAATGTATGTCCACTCAAAAACCTGCACACAGATGTTTATAGCAGCATTATTAATAATTGCCAAATTGAGAGCATCCAAGATGTCCTTTAATAGGTGAATGGATAAACAAACAGTGGTATATCCATATGATGGAATATTATTCAGTGATAAAAAGAAATAAGCTATCATGCAACGAGAAGACATGGAGGAAACCTAAACGTACATTTCTTTTTTTAACCATCTAGCTTAAAATGTGATACATGCATGTTTCTAAGTGAAAGAAGCCACTCTGAAAAGACAACATACTGTATGATTTTAACCATATGACATTCCGAAAAAGGGCAAAGCTACAAAGACAATAAAAGGAATACTGGTGTCCAAGGGGCCAGTGGGGAAGAAGGGGAGAAATGAGTAGGCAGAGCACAGAGGATTTTTAGGGCAGTGAAACTATTCTGCATGATACTGTCACGGTGGATACATGACATTATGCATTGGTCAAAATCCACTCTGTACAACACAAACAGTGAAATTTAATGTAAACTATGGACTTTAGTTAATCATAATTTATCAGGATTGGTTCATCAGTTGTTACAAATGTACCACACTAATGTAAGTTAATGGTGAAATAGAGGAAACTCTGTAGGGGTTGGCAGTGGAAAGGAGTTTATGGTTTCTGCTCAATTTGTCTGTAAACCTACAATTTTTTTTTGAGACAGAGTCTCACTCCGTCACCCATGCTGGAGTGCAGTGATGCAATCTTGGCTCACTGCAACCTCTGCCTCCCGGGTTCAAGTGATTCTCGTGCCTCAGCCTTCCTAGTGGTTGGAACTACAGGTGTGTCCCACCACACCTGACTAATTTTTGTACTATATGTAGAGACAGAGTTCCACCATCTTGGCCAGGCTGGTCTC
Source organism: Symphalangus syndactylus (assembly GCF_028878055.3). NCBI lineage: Eukaryota > Metazoa > Chordata > Mammalia > Primates > Hylobatidae > Symphalangus > Symphalangus syndactylus. The sequence goes on from NC_072424.2 coordinate 107,259,242, forward strand.
AACTCCTGGCCTCAAGTGATCCACCTACCTTGGCCTGACAAAGTGCTGGGATTACAGGTGTGAGCCACCATGCCCAGCCCCTACAATTACTTTTAAAAGATAGTCTATTAAAATAAAATCAGGACTCTGCCAACAAGAAATACAGGATAAACAGAGTTGCATAGGTGGCTAATGATGTCTACAATGGGTGAGGGAAAGAACTAGTTTCTTTTTAAACATCTTGAATTTGAAGTGTGAAGTATCATGTTGAATGTGTCAGGTAGGCAGTCAAATGTGTGAATCTGACACTCAAAGGATAGGCCTGGGCAAGAGATATGAATTTTGAAGGCGAGGGGTCAAAAACTCATGGGAATTAGTAAGACCTCTGTATTAGTCCATTCTCATGCTGCTATGAAGAAATACCTGAGACTGGGTAATTTATAAATAAAAGAGATTTAATTGACTCACAGTTTCTTATGGCTGGGGAGGCCTCAGGAAACTTATAATCATGACTGAAGGCACCTCTTCCCAGGGCAGCAGGAGAGAGAATGAGTGCAAGCAGGGGAAATGCCAGACACTTATAAAACCATCAGATTCTCACGAGACTCACTCATTATCACGAAAACAGCATGGGGGAAACTGCCCCCATGATCCAATTACCTCTACCTGGTCCCACCCATGACACGTGGGGATTATTATAATTCAAGGTGAGATTTGGGTGGGGACACAGACCCAAACCATATTAACCTTCTAGGGAGAGAGAGAAAAACAGACGGTTCCAGGACAAGGTTTGAGAAACTGTGGCAGGAGAATAGGGTCTGGAGGCAGGGAACCCAGGCTGATTCACACTGACTACCTAGAACTGAATGAAAAGGAAAACCCCACCTCTGCACACCCAAGTAACAAAAGAATCAGAGCTTACTCCCTTTGCAACCCACCCCCGACCTTTTTTCTGCCTTGCAGGTGAAAAATTAAAGTACCTCTGATTGGTCCCTTCCTGCAACCAATCAGACTGGTCATAGGCCAAGTCTTCATGTGTAACTTTGTGACTTCACTTCAGCCTCTGATTGGTCACCTTCTACAACCTATCAGACTGGTTGCAGGCCACTACTTCATTTACATAGGGTGTAAACCAAGTAACCAATGGGAAACCTCTATAGGGTATTTAAACCCCAGAAAATTGTGTAACAGCCTTTCTTGAGCTGCTTGCTGGAGCCCACTCCTGCTCTGTGGAGTGTACTTTTGTTTCAATAATTCTGTGTTTTTCTTTTGTTGGTTTATGCATTTTGTCTAATTCTTTGTTCAAAACACCAAGAACCTGGACACCTTCTACCAGTAACAGAACTACCACATTCAGAGGTTGAACTTGAAGGTGATGTCAGCGAAGGACATTGAGAAGGAGCAGGCGATGAGATTTTAGGAAAATGTGATGTCAAGAAAGCTAAGAGAGGAGAGTGCTTCAGGACACAGGGAGTGTCAAATCTTATATTATTTCTGTTTAGTGTTTTAGTTCTATTAAACTAACCATAATTGGTTGTTGTTGGGGTTGTTTTTGTTTTTGGGGTTTTGTTTGTTTGCTTGCTTGTTTTTGTGGACAATACTTATTTTGGTTTAACTCCTTTTTTTGCTTACTATCCTTTCTTGAATTCCACGTCTTCCATCTGACTTATTTTGTTTGTTTTTTGTTTTGTTTTGTTTTGCTCAGGAATTAGATAAATAACTCATTTAGTGAGGGTGAACTTCTTGGTTTGTAAGTGTCAGAAAATGTGTTTGTTCAGCTCTTAATCTTGAGTGATTGTTTTGGGTATAAAATTCTAGGTGGACATTTTCCTTCAGCATTTGATGATACGATTACACTGTCCTTCTACACCAATTAACGCTAATAAAAAGTCTACTTTTATTTTGATTAGTATCTTTATAGGTTTTCTTTCTTTGGTAGTTTTTAAGAGTTTTTCTTTGTTTATGATAATCTGTAATTTCATTACGATGTATTTAGGTGAAGATTTTGGTTTTGCACTATTCAGAACTTAATGTACTTTTTTCAACTTAAGATTTAAGTCTTGCAATTTGAGAAAATTTTCTAACATATCTCTTTAAATATTGTCTCTTCCAAATTTTTTTATTCTCATTTGAATCTTAGTTAACTTAAATTGGAGCTTCTCATTTTATCTTCCATGTGTCAACCTGTCTTTCATACTTCCCGAGACAGATCCAGGTTTTTTGGGACCTGCAGTTTAGACAATCTGGGAGTCTTTAAACTTAGACTCCCAGAAAAGATCTGGGAAAGAATACAAAAGTACGAGTAGAAAATTAGATATGAAGTACATATTTCTTTAGAATGAGAAAAGTAAATCACACAAATTATAAACTGAAACAAAACAAACAAATTCTACAAACATAATAAACTCCAGAAAAATATTGTAATATGTATATTAACTACTGGAATACCTCCATAATAGTTTTATTCTTCTTCATCTTTGGGTGCATATTTTCCTGTGACAATAATTATGTAATATGTTTTTCAATTGAGGGAATGAAAAATATTTAATCTCTCCTCTAGCTTGGTTATTATTGTCAGTGTTTTTTAGTGCCACAAGTCATCATTGGTCAAAAAATGTGCATGGCCTCTTCAATGCTATCTAACATAAGAAAAGTATGACAGAAGCCAAGTGGAATGAAAAAATTCTGCAGTCTTCATCAATTGCAGTTAAAAATCTCACCTTGCAAATTTTTTTAGCAACATATATCAATATAAACACACTGCTAAGGAGGAGCATATGCTGAAGGGTCTATGCAATTGAGGGGCCTAGAGCTTAAGCATCATTACTTCATTATAAATCTGGTAAATCAGTCTCTGTATATTTCCTGTTTCTTTATTTCTTTCTGCTGTATTCTTATTTCTTCAATTCTATTTTGCATTTCATTAATTCTCTTTTCAATGAAGTTAGTCTACCATTTAGCCCATCTATTGACTTTTTAACTTCAATGACTTTTTTTAATCTCTGAAATCGTTTTTTCTTTTTCATGCCTTCCTATAATTTTCAAAAAATAATATCTATTATTCAGTTTATTCTTTGTATATTCTAAACATTTTAAAGATGCTGGTATTTTAATTTATCCTAAGTTGCTCTATTATCTATAATTCCAGTCATTGGAATGCTTCCAATCATTATAAGGGCAAAAAATCACAGGGTGGTAGACTGCCTTGGTGTTTTGTAGTTTTTGATTGTGTGCTAATTATGATGACAGTCTTATATGTGCCCTGGCTTACGAAGGCATCTCCATGGAGCACTTTGCTGTTTATCTTTATGAATACAGCCCAGATCTGATACTTTGTCATACATAGGGCCTGCAGTTTCGACACCATCTCTGCACTAGTATTAAAATCCCATCCCCTTGTTGAAAACAGATGTAAGGTAATTTGCTCATTCAGGAAATAGCAGATTTAGGAGGATAAATATTGTTATTTTTCTATGGATAGAGGTGGAAGTTGATACCACTCACCAACACAAACACACATAGAACTGGAAAGATGGTCACTAGCAGCTCCCAGTATCACTTTCCAACAGCTTTATGACTGGAGAGAGAAATAAACTTCTATCTTCCAGTTTCAGTTTGCAAATTCCAGTGTACAATGCTCCTCTTGAATGTGGTGTTCAGAATCAAATAGCCTGATGTAAGCCAAACATCATTTAAAAAATAATAACTCTTATACCATTGAGATTGACATTCTAATTCTGTTTACATGATTGCAGAGTTTTCTTGCAGCTATTGACTGATGTTGTTTTTAATCACCTGTTATTTTTCACACGTGGACACAAGTACTCAACATAGGAATCCTCCATTCTGTAATTGTATGATTAATTTTTTACACTTAAATTTAGGGATTATATGTATCCCTTTTACATTTAATCTTACAACTTTCCCCACATAATATCCAAGGTTTTTTTTAGAATATTTATTCTACCATCTGGGTGAACAGATGGATGGATGGATAAAACATCTAACATTACTCCACTCAGTAGAGCTGACTGTTTTACAGTCAGCAGTGCTGTTCTAAAACTATTTCAAGCTCTGGATCCTGCTTCTATTATTTCCCTATCATTGCCCCACTTTCTCATTTTTTTTTTTGGATATTGCAAGCAGCCACCACTAGCAGCCAAGGAAATTGCAACTGAAGAGAAAAGCTTATCATGAAGAAATAGTAATTTATGAAGAGGTACCCCAGTGGCCTGGATTATTAAAGGCTCCCAATGAGCCTAACTCCCTTTGGAGGAGCAGTTTATGCAGTAGGAGAAGCTGATTCAACACATTTCTGATTCTGTAGCCCCTCCTGGTATTGGGTATGCTATCACCAACCCTGCTAAGTGATCAAGTTTCATGGCACATGTAATGATAGCACAGCGGGACTTCAGTAAACAACAAAAATTAAGAGGTAGCTAGAGAAAGCAAACAATTATGGAAGAGAAGACTTAAGGATGGGGAGAGGTGGCTGCTAAGGCAGAAAATTCTTCCTGTTTCAGGCTTAAGTCTAGGGAAACATAAATACGGTAGCCTATTGTACAACTGTCCAATCAGAATGGGTTTTGGCCACTATCAGCCTGGGAATGTTTGTAACAAGCAATTGTAAGAGTTATTTGGCTGATTATTAGTCCCTGAAACCATTCTGTCATTCTGTGCTAAATAATAATAGTAATAATCATCATAATAATTTCAAATTCTTTCACACAATGATCTTTTAAAAACTCAGCACACTCTAATTCCTAGCAAAACATTATTTGATAAGAGATATGGCATCATATTACTAATCTCTCAAAAGCTCTTGAGGGATATCATGTTATCCCATTGGGTATCTCTGACTATAGTCTTGGTTAAATGAATGATCTCCCTGGAGATGATGAGTCTAACAGGTATAAAAGACTTGATTCTTTTATTAAATGATTTTTTTTTCTCAAAACTGTAAAGTCCTCTGTGTGTATACTTAAACCCTAGAATTGATTGTATTTCCCCTTATATAAATAACTCCCCTAAAGAAAAAAAGTCTATAAACCTATCAGAGTTCTCTTTTGGGGGATCTTCACTCGTGTTAATGTTTCTGCCATGCCTCCAAAAGCTCCCTTCCACATTCCAAACTTTCCCTTCATTGTATCTTCATTTTTTTATTGACTTATTCATAGAAGGAAAATCTGTTTCTTGGTTTTCTGGTGGTGCTTAACCTATATTTTCTTTCAATAAAGTGAATATTTACAATGAGACTTATTATAGATTTTAAAATGCTGACAACACAAATATCATAAAATCCGGAAAATAACAAAATAATTAACTACTTGGTAATCGCCATAATCCTTTTGCTGTTGTCGTTGTTGTTACCTACACTTTGTTTTGTTTTGTTTTGTTTTGTAAAGTACATGTAGCAGAAAATGCATCATACTTTAAAATGCTAAAGATCAGCATTTGTGATTCACTCTATGCTGATTGTTTTGAAAAGCTCCTTCATGGGTCCTATTTCACGTTTGAAAGATGCTAGCCAAAATCCCTCTTAAGCAAAGAGGAAATTGCTTCTTCTGCCTTGATTCTGGATGGTCTTCTTCATCCTCTTCAGGAACAGAGAAAGTAAGGAGGCTGGGCAAGTCAGTGAATCCCAATTCCCATGTAGCTGTCAGCTGCAGCCCTGACAAAGCCTCTGCAATGTCTTTCCTAGGGGGCTTAGCTGAGCAGTGCCTAAGCTGTGCAGCCCTCCCTTGGTAGCAAACGTCTGCATGTGCTGATTTCTTGTCAGGGTAATGATTGCCCAGGATGGTGATTTCTTGTACAGGGTCGCTGTTGTGTTTCGTGAATACGTGAGTATGTTGGAGTGGGGTGTTGGAGGAAAGATCTTTAGCTCAGCAAACAACAAATTAGCAAATCTACCAAACTCTCAGTCTCTGCCCCAAGATAGCGAAGAAGTGTAAATTCTGGTTTGATTTTAATTGACTAGAATTAGATTTAAAAAGACAGATTTCAGTTTTTCTGTGTTAAGACTAAGTGCCTTTTCATTTATGTTGTTTGTTAAGTAATATACACAGAAAATAAACACAGATGAAAACTATGCTGACCTAAATAACTATTTGCCTTGTCTTCTTCAGATGTAATTTGAAAGCCTGGATAAAGAAAATAAAGTTCCTTTCATGTGATTACAAAGGAAACACTCCAGAAAACTAAAATGGCAAATATATTTAAGGTAATCCTCAGTGAATAGACTTGGGTTGCCACGATCCATTTTATTATTGCTTTTCTAAATTGCTTTCTTACCGTTCTCTACCAGAGCCTCAGATCAATCTCTAGGAACTGTTGTGAGAACTCGTCCAGTGTAATGACACCAGGCACAGAGCTATAATTATTTTACGTGCAGGGCATGTTATGCTGTGCAGTAGGTCTTTTGCTTCATTAAAAGACTTCGAGTCTCAGAGTAAGCTTTAAGCACAAAAGAGGGCACCATACGACATATGTTTTAGGTTAAGTAGAATTTCTCCAGAAAGCAAGGAGCACAAGGTCATGGGCATTTGGGAAATGAGAGGTGGTGGGGAGGCATCTAGAGCCCAGCATGTGTTATTGATTTATTGCCTCTCAGCTCCAAATCCTCCTTTCTTTCCATGGAGCTGAATTCTGTAAATACCTTCCCATCACCAGCTGGCCCAATGTTCAGCTCTGTCAGTGGAGGAGCACTGGAGGAAAGAGTGTTTTCTCTTACTCTGTTGTACTCACCTTGTTGGGCTCCTGCAGAGGGTCCAGTTGTTTCAACAGTGCCTAGGGGCCAGCAGCAAGTGCTCCCACCTGTGGCAGCTTCCCCAGCATACCCTTGGGATCTGAAGCGCCTCACTGCAGCCAGCTTTCCAGCACTCTCCTTTTGGGCAGCTTCCTAGGGGAAGGTCCACTCCAGTTCTCTGCACACTTCCCGAGGAGGCTTTGTAATAGAGTATTAGTGAGCATGGTTTCTCCCCTAAAACAGTTTCCCCAGCTTCCCACAGTCTGTAGAGTTCTGAGGCACAGCACCTTCATGAGGACAGCTTCCCTCGAACTCCAGGGGGAGGATTTCCAGCAAGTCCCACCAGAGTGGTGCCACAGTGACCTGCTCCATGCCTCTCCACAGTCGGCATCTCAGCCCCTGGAGGAGCGGCCTCTTTCTTGGGTGCTCTATCCCAGCCCCAGGGTTGCGGCTCTCCCTGTGCCTACTGTTCTTTACTTGTTTGCATTCTCCATGCTTCTGTCAGCCGATTCCTCATTACTGAAATCCCCTGTTAGTTATTTATGTTACACTTTCCCTATTTGTATGTGATTTCTGTCTCCTGTTGGACTCTGACTGATAGAACCCCTCAGTGTTGAAGAAGAGAGAAAGGTTCTCAGTGCTTCACAGAAAGAAATGCTGCTTTTCCCCTGAGCATTTCTGTTCCATTTACCCATCTTCCTAACAACACCCTCCCTGCTCTCTGTGCTTGGTCATCAATGGCTTAACCCCATTGAATATTCTTCCCATTAAGGTCTCCTACTTCCCTCACTCCCAATTTCCCCAAATCTGTGCCTGTCTTAGACAAAATCTTGGGGGGAATAGTAAGAAAAATCACTTTAATTTCTCCATGAAATGTACCAAAGTAAAACCTGCACCTTGACCTTTAAGAAAATTCCCAACTTTATATTCTGTAACAGATACTTGAATAAGATTCTGACTTGATCAATATTGCAAACTGCCAAGTACGTGAAAGTTCCTGAAAATCATGCTGAGAAACAGCAGAAATTTGTTCATAATATGAAGGTCAGTTGAGAATTTCTGAATTGCACTGGACAGGATCAGAGCCACGATGGCCTGGTTTGACATTATAATCTGTCTCAACCATGGCACACAGAAAATCGGTGTTCATTATATAATTTTCCAGTGCATGACCAGAGTAGTGACAAATTTACTTCCCACGATGATTATAAATAAAAGAAATGCACTGTAAGTGAAAGTTAGAGATGCTGAAATATACACTACACTTACTTCTTTGATCTGATTCCTCTACTGGCCTTTATCCTCTTGGCCCAAATAGACATGTGCTCCAATTATTTCTGTAGGTGTAGGTAACTTTAATGTCACCTACAAAAAGAAAGATTCATTTGAAAAATTAGCATCTGAGCATAAAATATGAAACAAACAATGGACTTTTGTCCAATAACAGAAATACATGACCAGATTCCATTTCACAAGCATGCTGCAAAGAGTACAGAGCTATTCATTTTATATCTGAAACCCATTCATTTAAGAATATGACATAAAACCCAGTTCGCAAAACCTGCATAAATATTGTACTGAGGCTCAGCCTAGGTAGTGGTTGGCCTTGCAAGTTTCATTTTGATATACATTATGGTCTGTTCACCTCTTCAATTAGTCTCAGAGGTGAAAGACATAGAGGATTTTTCTCTTGAAGCACTATGAATCTCAGAGGGTATAGTAGCAGAAGAGTTTTAGGGGGTGGAAAAGGGTAAGAGCTGGATCGGGCCCATATAGGGGATGTGCAGAGTGTCGTGTGGATTAGGGTGCTAAAGATGAGGACGGCCTTGGGGTCTGGGGCCTCTGGAGGTAATCAGCATATATAGAGATGAATGACACCATGATATTAATCCTGGCCGACCCTAGTCAGATAGCAGAAACAAGACTTTGGGTGCTGAGGAGTAGAGAAGTCAAAATACAGAAAATGCTAGAAAAAGACCTTAACAAAAATAAATGTGGAGAGTGGGATGAGTGGTGTAGAGGACTGCTATTTTTTTAAGCCATTAATTTGTTAAAAAGTAAAATGGTCTGAAAGGCATCATTTTGATAATAATTTTTAAAACTAATTTTGAGTGACAGATAAAGATCCAATGAAGCCTCTCAAACCCTGTCAACATCTCTGAAAGCCTAAGGCCCTATAACTATGAGTTACAGTGCTTGTTACATTCCAAATGTTTATCTAAAACCCAGACCTCCCTCTCAGTCTCCTATCCCACATATCCAAATGCCTTTTCAAAATATCTACTTGTATGTCTAATAGGCACCTCAAATTTTATATGTCCAGAACCCAAATCCTGATCTTTTTCTCCCTATTATCACCAAAACTAAAACTAAAACAAACTCCTTCATAGAAGTTATACATAACCAAATTGCTCAGATCATTTCATTGCATAATTCTCTCCAAATCCTTTGCCCCCTCTCGCTTTGTTTGTGGTCTTATGTTTTTTATGCTTTTTAAAATTTTTTGAAGAAATACATGTAACATAAAATTTATGATTAACATTTTTAAGTGTATAATTCCATAGTATTAAGTACATTCACATTGTTGTGCAACCATAACCATTATCCATCTCCAGAACTCTTTTCATCTTGCAAATCTGAAACTCTGTACACCTTAAACAACAAATACCTTCAGCCCCTGGCAACCACCATCTAATTTCTGTCTCTATGAATTTAACTACTCTTGGTATCTCATATAAGTGGAACCATACAGAATGCATCCTTTTGTGACTGGCTTATTTCTAACATACTGTCCTCAACGTTCATTCATGTATCAGAATTTCCTTCCTTTTTAAGGCTAAATAATATTCTATTGTATGTATACACCACATTTTGTTTATCCATTCATCTGTCAATCGACACTTGTAATGCCTCCATCTTTGGCTATTTGAATAATGCTTCTCTAAACACAAGTGTACAAATATCTGCTTGAGACTCTTCTTTTAATTCTTTTGGATATATACCCAGAAGTGAAATGGTTGGATCAAATTGTTTGGTGTATTCTTTGGCAAAACTACAACCCTGGTCAAATTCTCTCCCTCTCTCTCTCTCTCTTCCCCCGCCCCCACCCGCCCCCATCTCTCACTCTCTCTCTCTGTGCCTAATTTAACCCTGCACTCCTGCAGCTGTTCATGGCAGCAGAAGAAACAAAAACATTAAATTCTCTCAATTCACGACTAAAAACTAGTATGACCAACCATCCTGGTTTGCCCAGGACTATTCCATTTTTAGCACTGCAAGTCTAAATCCCAGAAAACCCATGAATTGCAAGCAAACTGGGACAGTGTGTCACTCTACCAGCAACCTGAAACAGGCCTTTGATGGCACCTTACAATCACATTGTACTTTCCTAGGCCTTTTATCCTCCTACTCCCTCCATCTCCCCAATCCTTTCCCTGCCAACTCCTGGTAACCACCATTCGACCCTCTGCTACCATGAGTTAAACATTTTAACTTTTCGAATTTCTACATATATGTGAGATCATGTTGTATTTGTCATTTCATTCACACCTTCTACTCACTCCTTAAGCCTCCAGCACATCTCCTCTCTTCACTCTTAGCTGATTATCTTGATTCCTATTCCAATGATTAAACAGAAGCATCCAGAAATTAACTTTCCAGATTCCTACCACCATCTACCCACTTGCCATGGGTACTCTCCGTGTTCCTCTCTAAAACCACTTCCTTGTTTTGTGAACGACATCCCATTCCTTCTCATCTACTGAAGAAACTCTTTCTAGCAATTATCCCTTCATTTTAAACATCAATTTCTCCTTTACTGGGTTATTTCCAAAAACAATAAAATATTCTGTTATTACTCCTGTGATTAAAAAAAAAAAAAGAAAAACAACCCCACTTCCCCTGTCAGCTGTTAAACCAGGTCTCTAATCTTCTTTACAAGCAAAACTCTCTGAAAGCATTTTCACATATTTTCTCCAATTCTTCTCCTCTCAGTCTCTCTTAAACCCTCATGAACCCAGCTTTTTGTTCCCACACGATATTAAATCTGCTCCTGTCAAAATCACCAATGATCTTTATGTTGCTAAATTCAATGATTGATTTTCAGCCCTCCTCTTACTTGTTAATAACATTTGATAAGTTAGATGAGTTACATCTGATAGGTTGATATACTTGGTCAGTCCTTGTTATCTAATACATTGCTGGGTCTTCCTCCTGTCTCCTCATTTCCTTTTCTTCTCTTTCTTGACTTCTGAAAATCTGGTGTGCCGTGTATCTGTTTTTGGCCCTTATCTCTTTTAGATTCATACTTTTTAAGAAAAAGTTTTTAATTTTAAAAAGTTGAAAAAATGTAGATATTTATGGTGTACATGATGTTTGAAAACATACATATATATATATGTAGTGGAATGGCTAAATCAACCTAATTAACATATGTATTATCTCACATATTTGTGATGATAAAATTTTCTTATCAATTTTCAAGCATATAATACATTGTTATTTTTGTACAATAGATTTCTTGAATTTGTTCCTCCTGTCTAACCAAAATTTCATAAACTTTAACGAACATCTCCCCAATCCCTTCCCTGCCAACCCCTGGTAACCACCGTTCGACCCTCTGCTACTACGAGTTAAACATTTTAACCTTTTGAATTTCTACATACATGTGAGATCATGTTGTATTTGTCATTTCATTCTTGGCTTATTTCACTTAAAATAATGTTCTTTAGCTTCATCCATGTTGTCACAAATGGCAGAAATTTTCTGTTTGTAAGGCTGTATAGTATTCCATTGTATATATATCCCACATTTTCTTTATCCACTCATCCACTGATGGACACTTAGGGTGATTCCATATCTTTATCTTGGCTATTGTGAATTGTGCTGCAATGAACATGTGAGTGCAGGTGTCTCTTCAATATACTGATCTCATTTTCTTTGGATATATGCCCAGTAATGGGATTGCTGGATCACATGGTAGTTCTATTTTTTATTTTTTGAGAAACCTCAATACCAGTTTCCATAATGACTGTGTGATTCCCACCAACAGTGTGCAAGGGTTCCCTCTCTTCCACATTCTCACCCACACTTGTTATCTTTTGTCTTTTTGATAACAGTCATTCTAACAGCTGTAAGGTGATAGCTCACTGTGGTTTTAATTTGTATCTCTCTGATGATTAGTCATGTTGAAGATTTCTTCTATATCTGCTGGCCATTTGTATGTCTTCTTTTGAAAGATGTCTATTGATGGGGTTCAGGACATGCTACCTCAAAATATGACATGTTGGCATTTTGAAACCACCCTTACAAGGCTGATGAGAATTATAAGCCAAGATTTCAGCAGAATTATAGTTAGGCATTAACCAGGGTGCATTGGTGCACCTAGATCCACTTTCTTACAGCTGCTGACTAAGAATCTACGTAGAGCATGCTGACCCGGCTCCTGCATTGTTCCTGTAGATAAGAATTGTGATATAAAATTATAAAACCTTTTGTACTCAATAATTGCCTAAGGTATTTTTTAATTTTATTTTATATTTTTTATTGAGATGGAGTCTCACTCTGCTGTCCAAGCTGGAGTGCACAGGCACGATCTTGGCTCACTGCAACCTCCACCTCCTGGGTTCAAGCCATTCTCTTGTATCAGCCTTCTGAGTAGCAGGGATTACAGATGCACGCCACACATGGCCGGCTAATTTTTGTATTTTTTAGTAGAGATGGGGTTTTGCCACGTTAGCCAGGTTGGTCTCGAACTCCTGACCTCAAGTGATCCTGCCTCAACCTCCTAGAGAGCTGAGATTACAGGCATGAGACACTGCACTCAGCCAAGAATTGCTTAAGGTATTTTTAAATCCTTAATTCCAGCAGAATGGCTGATGCTAACCAGTCTAAAGACTCCCCTTACAAGGGAACTGACTCAGCACAAGAATGAAGTTTCTACATCACCCTGTCCGATGATTTCACATCTCACTTCTTGACCAACTGGCAATCCCCACACTTCAGCCCATTCCCCATCCAGACTCCTTAAAACCCCTACCCTCAAACCTCTTGGGAAGGTAGATTTGAGGTTTCTTCTTGTTAAGCTGCCCTACAATTATTAAACTTTTTTTCTGTTGCAACCCCTGGTGTCTCGGTATATTTACTCACTGTGCATTAAGCAATGAACCTATTACAGTTACAATTTGAGAAAACAGCAGAAGCAGGAAGGTCTCTCTGACTGTCTTCCACCCTCCTGCCCTGAATAAGGCCTTCATTCCAGAGGCGCCCATCCTATACACAGAGAAAAGGAATGTTCTTATCTCTGAAGACATACAGAAACAGAGAAGAATCTGAACAAACAGGCCTTGTTAAGTTTCTCCTAGTTTATTACCATTAGATCATACCCTTTTTATCCAATTATACTTCTCTGTAGCTATCTGCTTTTTCATCAAATTTAGCATAAAAATACACATTCTCTGTTTCTTTGGGAGTTTATTTCCAAAGGCTCCCAAGTCACATAAAACTTATTTTAAATAAATTTGTAATTTTTAAATTAATCTGTCTTTTGTTATAGGAGCCACAATCATGTACCTTGTGATGAGTAAAGAAAATATATTTCTTTTCCTTTACTATTCAGGGTTTTTGCCCATTTTTAAGTGGGGTTATTTATTTTCTTGCTATTGTGTTGTCTGAGTTATTTATATATTTAGTATATTAATCCCGTTTCAGATGTATCATTTGCAGATATTTCCTCCCATTCCAAAAGTTGTCCTTTCACTCTGTCGATTGTTTCCTTTGCTGTGCAGAAGAATTTTTAATTTGATATGATCCCATTTGTCTATTTTTGCTTTTGTTACCTAACCTTTTGTTAGGCATTATTTGATCCACACTCATTCTTTTGGTGATCACGCCCAGCTTCCTGCCTTTAAAGATGCTGACTGCCCTCAAATCTACATCTCTAACCCAAACCTCTCTCCTGAACTTCAGCTTCGCACACTATAGTTGCCTAACTAGCATCTCCACTTGGAAGTTAAATAGATATCTCAAATATATCCCAAAACTGAAATTTATGATCTTTATTATCTCATTCCGAGCTTTTTCTCCCTAAAGGCTTCCCTATCATAAGTGATGGTAAATGAATATTTTCAGTCTCTCAAGCCAAAATATTTGGAACCATCCTTGAGTCTTATATATTTCTTTCACAGTTTATATCCAAATTATCAGAAAATGCTATTTGGTCTACCTTCAAAATACACCATGTTGCAGTTGGTGTTTTGCTGGTGTTTCTGCTGTTCGGTAAGGGGTGGCTGTGACATTTTCCTGGCAGTTTTTCTGCTTCAGCTTGGGTAATTTCAAAATAACAGAAAAATAGAGCAAGCTAATGAATCAAAGGGTATAGCATGGGTGTGATACTCTAATTGCTTCTAAGAATTTCCTTTTTTTCCAAGAAGTTATGCTTAGAAACACATACACGTAGCTGAAGAAAGATGAAAAGTAAAGTAAGACTATAGCTCTGGTACAATGGTTTAATATGTTCTGTACAGGGTCTATCACATTCAGTGCTTAATGATTACTCACTGACACAAATAATACTATATTACATTTATATAGTGGCTTTCTATGTGCCCAGTGTTATTATATGCATCTCATTCAACACACTTACTCTTTACAACAATCCTACCAGACACTGAAGTCCTTGAGGGCAGAGAGTGCTTTGCATCCCCAAATGCTAGCAAAGGGCGTGGCGCTCAGTTATTGTCCAGGAAATGTTTGTTGAAGGGGTTGACTCACTGACATCGGCTTATTATCCTCGTTTTACAGCTGATAAAATAAGACTCAAAGAGATAGAATGACGTATTCAATATCATCAAGCTAATAACTGGGAGTCAGCCATCTTCTAATTCCCAAGTGAGTGTTCTCCACAATAATCACAAGCTATAATTACTTTGGAATGAGTTATGGCATCTCCGTAAAGTGGGATATAACACATTAGAGTAATAATCTAACACAGTATGATTGCTAAAGATTTAGTGCAGATCTCTGAAACAAAAGCAAAGCTAAATGTTGGGGCAATATTTTGCCAGAGATCTTAGTTATTTGCTTTTGCAACAAAGAGTCCACAAAATGAGAGAATGCTATGGGGCTTCCAGAAAGATGGTCATCTCACCACTACTTGAATACTGCTCCCGGACAGCCCACTCAATATTGGAATTCTTTATTGTTAGAAAGATATTCTTATTTAATATAACAAATATCTACTGAATTTCTACTGTCACTGAATCAAAGCTAGGTCTACGCACTCAGTGCAGTACAGTGCACTAAAGCCAAACATCCACAGACAGGTTTTACAGCAAGAGAAAGGAGGGTGTTTACTTGCAGGACACCAAAAAAGGAGAATCAGGAAGCTCATGCTTAAGACTCAACCTCCCTGGTGATTTACAAGCAAGGGTTTTTAAAGGCAGGGGTACATTTAAGGAAAGCAGAAGTTAAAGGCAAAATCATGAATCAATACATGGAGGTTATACACTGATTTGGCCTAAAAAGGCGGGATATCTCGAAGTGGAGGCTAACAGGTCATAGGGAGATTCAAAGATTCTCTGAATCGTCCTTGGTTAAAGAAGAGAAACTTTGTCTAAAAACTTGGGGTCAGCAGAAATGAATGTTAGGGTCTGGCCTGTGGGAATGTCTTTCTCCAGGCCTCTCAGGAAGAAATTTAGAACTTAGAACCGCCATCGGAGTTCAGTCCTCAGTTCCCCCTTGTCTGAGGTGTATGTGCCAGCAGATGGCATTGTCTATTTGGTGGGGTCTAGGTTTCTGAAAAACAACTCAAGGACATATGTTAAGATGTTATCTTTAGTTTCTACAGAAAAACAAACATCTTGTGACTCTAACTTCCTTGGCTATTTTCTTAAGTTATTATTACTTGCTTGCTTATCAGGTTGCCTATTTCCTTCTCAAGGCTAGGCAGTTGCTGAAACTTTCCTTGAAGGAACTCAAGATTGTCCTTTATTTCTGTGCTTGGTGGTTGAGGGAGCAGCAGGCCCCCAAGAGTGGTGGCTGCTCTAACTACTATCAGTCGTTTGGAGTTTTCTACTCCATATGTTTAATCTTTGTCTGCCTCCCTACCCTACTCCACCTACCTTTTTAAATCTTTGAAGACTACTATCATACCTACTCTAACTAGCCCCATTCCTTCCTTCTGGGTTATTTTCAACCATGTTTCATGTGACGTCATGTCCATATTTCTCATCATCTTGGTCCTCATGCTCTGAATAAAAATAAGACTATCATGAGTTCTCTTAAAATGTACTTAGCTGAACTTGATATAATTCCTCAGGATAATTTGAAAATGCAGGATTTAGAGGCTAGGTCTTCTCTTGCTTGACTTTCCCTAACTTTAGTTGACAGAATTTCAAATAATTGCCTTTTTTTTCCCCAAATGTATTGCTTCATGTAGAGTATACTAAATGTGTGTTCAACTGAAGAACAATTTTTTCAATTCACAGAAAGTTTTGCCCAGAGAGCTGCACCAAGCCTGTGCACTCACAATTTTTTAAAGATTCTAATAAACAACTTCATAATTTTCTTGAAGTTCATCTTCATTGTTTCTGTATAGCTTTTGACATTGAAGGCTAAACACACCGAGTTTGCAGGCCAAGTTTACCTACACAGTAATTCTTCCTCAACCACAGGTAAAGTCCTGGGCTTGGGCTATTCTACCCTTGGTAAACTACACATTACTCAGCCCATCCTTGAAACGTCATGTCCCACAGGCTTTGCCGTAGTCCCCTAAGTAGGACCCATTGGACAGAAGCACTTTCCCCACAAGCCCTCCAGAAATCAGCATTTGCATTACTGGGTTTGACCTTAGTTTTCTGATTGCTAGCCACCTCTGTATAACGGCTTGACCTGATTTTCTTTATGTTTAGCTATTGGCCAGGGTCATGTTCTAACTGGGTAGAACACTTGGCATCTCAACTTCATTCTATCACCTTCTATATGAAAATTTCACTGGCTCTGTTCTGCCCACCAGATTGGGCTACCACAGATATTGATAGCTCCTCAATCAAGCTGAGGTTCACAGTATCCTTTTGGACAGGTATCTGGACTGCAGGTCTCCCTTTTCGAAGAGTGGCCTTACAGCTGGATCAAGTCCCCTAAGTCCTGGCTTCATCCCAAGTTCTAGCCTCCATCTCTCCTAATATGCTTGTGTACATCTATGATTTCAGCAAGCCTCAGTCCAAAACCAAGCCTGCTAAAACTCCTGTAATAATCTTTCACTTGACCTTTTCTCTCATAAACAGTTGTCTACACTTTGATTTGATAAGCTTATTTTTTTCTTCACTCAACTTGTGAACAACATCAACAAAAAATGTTGTTCAGTCTTTTCCAGTACAAGAAGAAAGAAAAAAAAATGTTGACTTGAGCTATGTCAGCCTGCGTGAGGCTTCTCTCTAGTTTTTAAAACAATCACCAATCGAAACTGTTTGGGTAAGGTTGCTTAAGCATACTATAATTGAACTTACATTTTACAATTTTATAGTGGAAACAAGAAAGATGTAGTCAAATATTTGCCTAATTTAATGCTATTTCTAGGACAGTCTCTTAATCCACTAATCCTAGTTTAAAAAGAGAAGAAAGTGAGATTTATTTGGCGTGTGCTCTTCCTAGTGAACCTATTTTAGTCCCTCATACACATGCTTACCGATTTATAGTTATTGCAACTACAAACAGGTGGAAACAGCCTGGGATTAGTTAAAATAGTGGCAAGAGATGACTCCTACAGGTAACAGCTTCCCTTGACAGAGAATCACAGCACCTTTTTTTTTGACCTTTTTGAAATACGTTCCTTAAGTAGTTTAATAAATAAACAACAAGGGTAATGTAGAATTTTTAAACAGAGTTTTACATCTTCTCTCAGAATGAAAAGAAAGACGAATTTTGGCATTTGTCAGAACTGGTTTAAACCTACAACTAGACAGCTACATGACCTGAACGTCTTTAATTTTGAATTTCCCTGTGTGTCAATGAGAGCATAGCATCTTACAACTTGATTGCCAGGATTAAACTAAAATGTAAAGCAACTAATACGTAAGAATTTAATAAAGGTAAAATCCCTTTCTCTTCATTCTCTTCAAAATGTTAATCTAAAGTTTCTTATACAATTAATTTTCCTCTTTAAGATTTAGTTTCCTATTCTATATAACAGAACAAAACTTTTATAAAACATATTGTCACCATTATCTCCTTTCAATATCTTCCAACTTACCCTAAGTGTATGCTAGTTTCCAACTTTCTTCAGCCATATAGAAACGTGGGAAAAATTAGTAAAATAGGTATATGCTCCCCACTTACTAAAAGGGTAATGAAGTGCTCATACTAATGCTTTTGAGAATATCTTATTTTATTTAGACTGGGTATATATGATTATATTAAATAAGCAGTATTCTTTTAAAACACGTAGACCTTGCACATAACTCTCCATATTTGGGGGTGGAAGGTCAGCTTTCCGAATGCTCCCCTCTCCACCAGCCCATGTCTCCCAGACTACTCTCTTTAATGGGTTATTCCTGTCACACATTACTAAACTTCCTGACATCGCCATTTTTTTCACATGGAAGCATCTAGTTAAATCTGCTACTCCTGCTGCCATTTAGGGGATATTGTTTCATCTCCACCTATATGTGTATCTTATTTAAAAAAACCATTGTTTTCATTTTCCAACTACTGTCTGCAGTCATCCTCTGATGCCTTCCACATAGTGGGGACTCAGCAATCAGGACCAGCTTATTCTGTCTGGGAACTTTTGCTCCCCAAAATCCCCCCCTATTTTTTCAGTGCTCTCAGGTGGTCCCACACTTGATGCTTCTGAAGCCAAAGTCTCATTCATGGCAACAAATAACCAAGCAAGCTCCATGCCATGTCAGCCAGCCAGGGCACCCAAACTGTCTTCTTCAATGGCCATGGCATGACTTTCCAGGTTCAACCAATCTCAAGGCAGCTTTGGAACAATCAAGAAACAGTTATGCCCTAGGTTCCAACTAATCTGTGGGAGGCCAGCACACAAGAAATAAGAAAGAAATTGCCAAAGAGTATACTATTTACAATTATTTTCTTTATGTTACATTTTATACAACCTTACAGAGCTTTGTAATGGCTAGAATGTCTAACAAGCCCAGAAAATATTCTCTACTTCCTCTCTTACCTTGAGCTGAGATTTTTTAAAAACAAGCAATAAGTTGAAAGACTCTCAAGTACCTAAAAGAAGCAGGGAAAGAACTGGGAGCCCTGTGTTTGAGTCAAATTCAAAATTTGCTTAATGACCTTGGGTAAATTGCTTTGCCTCTTTGAGTCTGTTTCCTCATCTATAAATGAGAATGACATTATCTTCTTCCTAAGACTATTGTGAGGGATAAATGAGAGTATATTTGAAAGGATTTCAGAAAATATAAAGTGCCAAACATATGGTAAGTGCTATCATCCAATTCCAGCAAAATAACAGAGTAGAACCACCCATCAGATGAGGGGGAAGCTACAAAATGTGCAATTTGGATCAGGGCACGAATTTCATTCCCCAAACCACAAAATTATCATCCCTGCTTCAAGTCACCATACTGGTCTCTCACATCTTATAGAATGTATATTTTCAGAGACAATGTGTAGAGATTTCCAGGGCTCTAGAAAATGGAATTGTTACCCCTGGGAGTTTAAGAAGAGAAATACAAATATTGATCTTAAAATAAGCTCATTATGTGGCATTTTGTTAGTGTTGAATAGAGAAATAACAAAAAGATTTGATGTAAATGTGATTTAATCTCTCATGGAGAATTAATGTCTTCTCTTATGTAGACATAGATAATTTTCTAAGGTAAACTATATTTTTCCTACTTACTTTGCAATCATTTCTAACATATTTCCCAATTGCCCCTCACCTCCTCCACTCTAATCCTATGGGAAAGCCTTTGCCCATCCCTGTCCATTCGTTTGCCTTATCAGTTTGCCTTATCAGTTTGCCATCTATTCGTTGTCAACCCCCAAATATATATCTCCAGCGCAGACCCCTCTCTTGATGGACAGACTTTGATTTCTGACTGCCACTCAATGCCTCTACTTAAATGTCAAACACGTCTCAAATTGAACTCCTGATCTGTGCTCTCTCTCTGTACCCATAGTTTTCTCCGTCTTAGTTAATGGGTACTCCATTTTTCGGTTGGTTAGGCCAAACACTTTAGAGTCACATTTCCACGTTCATTCTATCAGGAAATCTTATTAGCCCTACTCTTCAAAACAAATACCAATCTAACCACTTCTCACTGATGCTACAGCTACCATTTTCGTCATAGCCACCAACATCTATTGCCTAGGATACACAATAGCCTTTTGAAACTTGCATCAGTATATGCCATGGCTCTGCTCAAAACCCTCCAGTGGTAACCCATAGTACTCCAGGGAGAGCCTGACAAGAGCTGGTTCTACTGGTACCTCTATGACCTCATTATCCTATTCTTCTAACCCAGCTCACCCTGCCTCAGCCACACTGGCCTTTTTACTGTTCTGTGAATATCCAGGCACATCCCCTTCTTATGACCTCTGTACTAGTTTTTTTATCTGCCTGGTGAATGCCCTAAGAGATCCATATAGCTCACTCCTTCACATTGCTCACTTTCTGAAGGAGGCCTGCACCGACCATCCTATTTAAAATTGCAATTCCCCTCTCTGGCACTACAGATCCATCATATCTTCTTCTTATTCCTTTTTTTTTATCTTCTCTAAATGTATAGTACTAATAACTCCAATATGATCTTTATTTTTTTTCTGTCTTTCTGTATTCAAAAATAAAACCACAAGGGCAATGTCTCAGGTAGAGTACCTGGCACTCAAAAGATATTTGTTAAATAAATGACTTCAGTCTCTTGGTTTTCTAGAATCTTGAAAGTTGAGTCATGGGATGTATTTGTTTCCTGCTGCTATTCTAACAAGTGACAAGTAATTTTGTGTCATAAAACAAGACAAATTTATCCTCCGACAATTCTGAAGATTGGAAGTCTAAAATAAGATTTTCAGCAGGATGTCTTCCTTCTGGGGACTTCAGGTCTCTGTTTCTTTGCCTTTTTCAGTCCTAGAGATTCCCTGTACTCCTTGGCTCATAGTCCCTTCTTATCACTCCACCTTCTCGCTTCTGTTGTCACATTTCCTACTACTCTTGCTCTGATCTCCTGCCTCCCTCTTAAAGTATCTTAAAGAAGCAGTAAAAGGTTGAGGTGATTAGGGCCATTAGTAGGGCCATTATTAGAGCCATTAGACTTGTGATTAACATCAGGCCCACACAGATAATCCAGGATAACTTTCTCATCTCAAGATCCTTAATTTATTCACACCTGCAAAATCCCTTTTGCCATATAAAATAACATTCGCAAGTCCCAGGACTTAGGACTTGAACATCTTTTGGGTGGAAGGATAATATTCAACCTACCAGGTTGAATATGAGAAACAGCTAAAACTACAACAGCTGAACAGATGTGAATGAAACTACTACAAAACTGTATTTGCCAGTGGAGCAGGCACAATAATGAATAGCCAAATTGGGGTTCAAGGTTTATTCAAATAACCTGGGAGACAGATAATACAATTTATATTTAGGCACCTACTGAAGATAGAAAGAAAACCAGTAGATTTGGGTTAGAGAAGTTTTGATCAAAGAGCTAAGAGACAAGAGTGAGAACTTGGTCCAGGGTGAAACATGGCAATTCTCCTAAGCCACATAAAGGATTTTGGACTTGGTTCTAAGGGACATTGGAAACCACTGACAGGGCTTACATAGGAAAGTGGCCTAATAAGAAGTACATTTTGAAACATATCACTCTTGCAATAATGTGAGAAAAGAGTGAAGAGCAAGAGGATATGTGAAAAGACCACTTGGGAGAATAATGCAGTAGTCAAGGTGATAGAGGCTTGCTATTGTATTGAGTCTTAGTTTCCTCTCTGTCAAATGAAGATCATATTATTATCAACCTCACCTAGCTTTTGCAATGATTCAGTAAGAATACACATAAATCACCACATTGACTACATAAACGGTGCTGGCTACTGGCATTGTAACTCTGTGTTATCTATTCATAACACAAAATTACAGAGCTACTGCTTAAAAGGAAATAAGATATTGATTATATCTAAAACAAGGTATTTAAAAACTGATAAAACATTGACCTAAGCACAACAGGATAAGAAGCTGCCCTCTGCACTGTCCAAATAGGTTGAGAAGATAGGTCTTTCCACACCTCTTGCTAATAGAAGAGATGATAACGAGCTCAGAGGGAACTTTGGGCCCTGGATGTTAGTAACAGGGAAACAGGGAGAAACAAAATCACCACAGTGACATTTGGTTGCCAAAGATGCAATATTATGAAAATGAACAATGTTGAGGGTCTCAGAAGTGCTTTTCCTTGTGTCTCCAAGCAATGAGGTCGAATAGTATTGAGTATAGGAATAGACTTGGGCATGGCAAGTGAGCTCAAGTTGTGGCTCTATCATTTACTAGGCTTACCATTGGGAAAGTAATGTAAACTCTCTGAGCTTCAGTTACCACTTCTGAAATTAAGATAACAACAGAAATATATTACATAATGACTTTTCATCAGAATTTAATGAGAAAATGCTTGCAAAGTGCTAACACAGTGCATGACACAAAGTACTCAGATAGTTGTTATTATATTATTTATGCTGTAGCCTTTTTCTTTTCTTATATCTTGTTCAGTCCAGTATCTTTCAAGAAATTGTGAAATAGCATCCTGAAAGTTATGGGAGGCAGAAAAGAGACCAGAAAGGAAGCAGCAGAGAGAATGCTAGGGTCAATATCAAGTCATCTTTACCAAGCAGAGAACACACTCGCCTATGACTCAAGCAAGGATGGGGAATTGTGTTGCAGTCGAAGTGTGTCAGCAAAGAGCAGACTAAGAGCCAGCAAGGGAAGATACAGGCCAGAGCCAAGGGGAAGACAGAATGACAGTATCGACAAGAAGAGGTCATCTCCTGGAGTGTCCGGCTCACTGTCGCCAGGAATCCGACAGCCCACAGGAGGAAGAGGATAAACGAGAACACCGGGCATACTCTTGAACTGCAGCTGCCTTCTCTGAAAACACAGGTACATTAACTCTCCTTAGATGAAAAGGGGAAAGAAACTCTTCACAGTCTATTCGAAAGGATTGAGTGCCTCCTATTGGAGTGCGAAAAAGAACCACTTAAAACAAGACTGCTGTTGTCAACAAATAAAATTAGGAAGACAAATCTCATTAGATACTATCAAGACTAAGAGAGATTAGTACTTCTGAGCTTTCCAATAGATTTGGACTGCCAAGGTTTATAAGTTGCATATGGCTAGGAAAATAAAATAGGTAATCTAATTTTCCAAAAGCCAAGCGAGTGTGAGTCGAAGATAAGAAAAGAAGGCTTACATAAATAAGCCTCCTCAGAAGGAGAATGGGAGAGTTGCCTAATCCACATTCTTCCCTTTTGATGTCCCATGAACTCAGGCTGAGAAGAACATATTTAATGCTATGGGAAGGAAGAACTTGGATTTTTGTCTCAGCAAAGTACGTACAACAGGCACTTGGAATAGCTGCCATAAGATGAATTTAGAAATTTTCAGTAAAGTATAAGATGTCTTCAGCAAACTAGATGTGATTGGTTACAGGTTATGCCCACACAAAAAAAAATATTTCAATGGCTCCCCATTGCCTAATGATTACAAGATCCTCCCCCTGGTTTTGAAAAACCTTCCCTTTCTCTGTTCAGTCCCTATGGTGGGATAAGGAAACCCTGGGTGTTCCAAGTGCCATTTCACCTGTGTGTGAAGACTGACAAGAGGATGCCCAGTCCGAATTCTAAATTCCCAAGACAAAAAGACTGTCCATCTCAAGGCAAGCATCCACTCTTGGTCCAATTACACATAGTGAGCCCCACACCACAAACATGGCTCCCAGAACATGTGCAATGGGGGAAGGAAACTGTGGATTTGTTAGAGATCCTAAAGTGTGTCCGATTACTTTTCCCTCTCTTTATCTCCTGATTGCTACACTCAATCACATTAGACCTGTTGGAAGAATAAATTACACAGGATTTCAAGGCCAAGGTTTGGAAAATGGTCAGTATATGTGCTCAGGCTCATAAATCTTAACTTATATTGTATCTTCCTAAGCTTAAAGGGCATGGGTCTTAGTAAAAGTGACAAAATCACATCAAGGTGGGGATGTTCAGGGTGCAGCTTCTCTGGTATGTGCTGGTTCTTTACCAGGGAACAGGTGTAGCTGCCAGTGTACATGTCATGGAAGCCTGGCACTGGGGTATTTCGAGTCTCTTTTAGATCTATGTCCCTTTGAAATGATAGTGTTATTACCTTAAAAAGATCATTAGTGCCATATGGTTGAATTAGTCTCAGTTGATTTTTGCGTAAGTCTCATGCCTGTAGCTACAGAATAGCACCTAGTTCTCACAGATGAGTGATTATTCATCTGCAGAGCCACAGGGCCCAGGAGGTACTGAGCATGACAGACTTGGCCATGGCCTGTCACACAGGTCCCACTCAGTGCCCCCACAGAAAGAAGCCTCTTCCTTATCCTTCCAAGTGGTGCAGTATCTCCCTCTTTCCCATCACTAGAACACTGTGGTTTTGTCTCCCGGATTAGGTTGTAAACATTATGGCACTGCTTTGCTGTCAGTTTGAATCCTGGCTCAGCCACTTAACCATGTGACCTGGGAGAGAGAGTTGCCAACTGAGAAAAGGAGATAAAAATATCACCCTCTTAGGTGTGCTGTGAAAATTAAAAGGCAATGTATATAAAGCACATAACATGCTGCCTGGTACAAAGGAACTGCCCAATAAAGGTGAATAACATCATTATTATTTTCTGAAAGAAGAGTATCTTACTGCTATTTGCGTGCAATGCCTGTACCTAAGTACAAAAACAATAAATAGAAAAATGGCCACGCCAGGACAATGCCTCCAGCCACCTGACACAGAGACTTGCCAAATGCCTAAAGTGAAGACACAGCATTGGCAGGTTGCTAGACTTGCCTATCTTCTTTGAATCCCTCTTTGGTTGCTAGACTTGCCTGAGTTTTTCAAATCCCTTTAGAATCCTACCTATCTGTGAATGCTAGACTTGCCTCTGTGTTTGCTAGACTTGCCTGTCTTCTTTGAATCCCTTTAGAATCCTATCTATCACATGTGGGTAAGTTCTAGGAGTGTATTAGCCACAAATATCCACTGAGCACCTATTATGTGCGAATTACTGGCTTTTAAACATTGGAGACACCTGATGAGAAAAAAAAAAGACCCTGTTCTCAAGGTGCCAACCATCTCATTCCTGAATGCATTATCTACTTTAACTCTTAATGTTCACCTCGTGTTCACTAATCCAAAAATTTGCACAATTCCATGGTTTGCAATGATTTCAGATTTTCCAGCTGAAGCAGCAGCATCTTTTCCAGTTGACAGCATCCCTCAGGCCACCGCTATCAGCCCTACTCTTGCTCTGGTTCTATTACAACAGCATCAGGGCCACTGCTGTCATCATTAACAAACATTTACAAATGATGGGTACAATTTAGAAAGTATTTTGTGTAAATTATCTCATTTATTGTATCCAGATGGGATACATATGGGTTGCTTTACCATAGCTCTATACAGTACAGTCTCTGCTGGTTTTTAGCATCTTTTTAAATAAGCCTAGATGCTTAGTTTTCTTTTTGTCCAAAACAGGTCGCTGAGTCTTTGTCTTTATGTAACAATTTATATGTTATCCACCAAGCTTCTCTTCTAGGTTCAGACTCAGGGTAACACATTTTGTGTTTGAAATTTTGTGTTTCTC
Source organism: Symphalangus syndactylus (assembly GCF_028878055.3). Taxonomy (NCBI): domain Eukaryota; kingdom Metazoa; phylum Chordata; class Mammalia; order Primates; family Hylobatidae; genus Symphalangus; species Symphalangus syndactylus. Next base: position 107,284,811 of record NC_072424.2, read on the forward strand.
CCAAATCCATGGCTTTGTACTTACCATCCTTTGAAGGCCATCCGCTACCTTTGCACCCATTCAGAGTTTGATCATTCTTACAGTCCAAAGTCAGATCCCAAAGCATCTTCATTCTGAAACGATCTTATGCTGCCCTGGGAAGGAAAGTTTCTTATTTTTATTAATTTTTATCCACTAAACATGTATCTTAGTCATAACATTTAAAATCTTAGTCATTACATTTCTCTACCTAGAGAATTCATTTTCCTTATTTTCTTCTGTGGGTAGTTTCCTAACTAAATGACTCTGACAGAGCCATAGAAGTTGCATGTGTACCAGGATATATTTTGGTGTAAAAGTTTAAGAAATAATTTTAAAATCTCAAACACATCTATCAGTTTCCCTCTACCTAAATGCTTCTTCACTCTCACTCAGGATGATGCAATAGTGCTCTGTGGTGAATTACCATGCCATTCTGGTGGGTCAGTGCTCATGCCACATTAGTGATTGAAATTTGACTATCACTCATGTGTCCATAAGTTTATGTGTATATATTTTGACATAAATAGACCATTTTTAAATATCATTTAACTTCTTAGGGAAAAAAAACTGATATGAAATCTCAAGTTAAAAATGGCTAAAAGAAAATTCTATTCACCTAGTAATTCCTATGCATAAATCAACATGTTCAAGGACAGGATGAGGATCAACATTATTTGTAACTATACCAACTTTCCAAGGACAAATAGTTCATAATTTCTAAGGAAGCCTTCTATAGTAATCATCTCAGGCTACCATAACAGAATGCCAAATGGATGATTTAAACAACAGAAATTTATCCTCACAGTTGTGGAGACTAGGAAGCATGAGATAAAGGTGCTGGATAATTCAGTTCCTGGTGAGGACTCTTTCCCTGGCTTGCAGACAGCTGCCTTCTTACTTTACCTTTCCTCCTTAATGCATACACATTAAGAAGAAGGGAGATCTCTCTTTCTTCCCATCATAAGGCCACTAATTCATGATGAAATCTTGCATATTAAAAAGAAAAGCCACTAGTCCTAAGAGACCCACCCTTATAACCTCACCTAACCCTAATTATCTCCCAAAGCCCTCATCTCCAAATTAACAAATGAATATTGGGGAAACAAAAACAGTTCATAACACCTTCTTTATTGAATAACAATCTCTCAGCTCAGAAGAACTCTGGAACACCAAGGCAAAAAAAAAAAAAAAAAAGGCAGCATTATGTTAAAATAAAAGCATGTAAAGTCAAATTGGAAGAAATATTTATCATTGTAATAACAATGCTGCTGAGTTTGGTTGACTTATACATTATTTACTGTGGGCCAGGTGCTCTTCTATAACATTCTTATTCTCTATTATATATACTCATTCAATGTGCAAATATGATAAATCTAAGGGTCCTAAATATACAGTTTATATATTTGTTATAGAGTACATAGAGTATACATAACTAGTACTGTAACAGAGAAACAAATAATATAAAAAGATATCTCTCCTTGTTTTATGAATTCACTAACAAACATATGAGACATTATTAGCCTCATTAGTTATCCATGAAATGCAAATTAAAACAGCAAATGTCATTTCTTCACCCATGAAATTAATGAATATTAAAGAAAATGATGGTGAGAAGACATTGAGATTATCACTCAACTGCCATTGATGGAAGTATAAATTAGTATGACTTTCCTAAAAAGCAATTTGATATATGCAACAAGAGCTTTACAGATTTTTTTCCTCATCAAGCCAGTAATCATTTTCTGGCATACTTCTCAGAAATTAAAAAATGAATGATTATAACAGCTGAGTAATAAATCCTTATATAAGTCAGATTGTTTCAAAAAATACAAAGAAGGACCTAATAATTTTGAGACAGAGATCTATGATTTTTTTGGCATATAATGAACTTTTTAAAAATTCAAAAAATGGAGTATCTCTGAGTATCACTAAAATAATTGCAATTTACATTTGATTGTGAAAAAGTTTCTTGGTGTCTACACATATATAATTGAGAAAGAGGACTACATTGATGCTGAATTTATTAGGATTAACATCTATCCATTGATAACTAAATTTTTTAAAAACTGAAACCCTTTCTCAGAACCTAATTTTCAATAAAACTTAAATGTTTTATTAGCTTTATCAAAATGTGTGATATATTTTTGTTTCATCAACAATAACTTCAACATATATACTTATTTTGCTGTAGAGAAACATAATTGCTTTGTATCATTGATACATTACTTTAGGATAAACGTCTAAGGAAGAAAGTCTAATAAAAATAGGAGTTCGAGGGGAAAAAATGTAGAAGTTCTTGCTATTAATGATGAGCTTCCATGCATTTTTTAAAACAGACAACAGGGTATCAAATCACTATGGTATTGATGTTATTCTTGAAATAATTTAAAGTATTAGAATGTCCTTTGCACTTATTTAAACTTAGGATGAAAAATGTTAGATTTTAATGAAAAAAATATTCAAGATAATACAACCTTGTAATAATCATCTTAGGGGACATGTAAGTGGAAAACTTTGAATAACATTATTATAGTGTACTCGGTGTATTGTTTACCATTCAATAATTAGGATTTGGAATCAAAGCCTTCTGTAACACTTGCCCTAAGTCTTGTTTTACAGGGCATCATATTTTTCAATGCATCTAGTCTATGTTCCTTGGGTTTTGCTATATAAATTATAGTAGGCAGAGCAAAACTCTTGTTATATGTGGAGTGAGAATCAGGGTAGCAGCTCCCAACCAAGGATATTTTTTAAAAAGCTGCTAATATGGAACAAGCTTTAGTGTCTCACAGTTATCAGCCCTTCTTTAACACCAGCTCCCAAACACGTTTAATTTAAAATCATTTGATTTAAACGTGGAAAAGTTTCTTCAAGGTAGAAATCATAAAAAGAAAATTTAAATTAATGGTCTTCCTTAAGGACTGGCAAAATTCTTGGAGAAGGAGGCTTTTTCACCTTTAGCTCAATTTTCTTCAGAAGTTACTCTGAGTGATCTTTTAGATACTTTAGCACAGTCAATTTTCTTCAAAAGTTAATCATTTTGAGTAATATTTTAGATAAGAGGAACCAAGAAGCTCTTGAATTAACTAAAAATAGAAATACAGATAATTCAGATATTAGAAATTAGATGTGAAAACTATTTTATGATCAAGTTTCCCTCTGCAAAATATCCAAGTGGGGAAAAAAAGCCTTGATAAACCTTATTCCTCTGCCTTTTCCCCCAACAATCCCAACTAAATTCATAGGTCTCAATTCCTATTTACATGTTGGCTTATGGCAATAGGCATCTGTTCCCATCACTCCAAAATACTCTTGACCTGCTCTCTAGGTCAGCCCTGAACTTGTAGACTTCAGCTCCAGTGGTTTCTACTTAACTTTTGTCTGGTTCACTTCTCTCAATTATTTGACATAGTTGATCATTTCCTTTTTGTTAAACCTGTTGTCAACCCTGACATCTGTGATTTTTACTCTTCTGACACTACTACTATGGTTTGAACTGTTCCTTCTAAGGTATCGCTCCCTTTATGCATCCTGTAAGTGGTGAAAGGCATTCCTCAAAGTTGTTCTTAGCCTTCTCTTGGCCCTTTGCTCTCAATGGACCATTTGTTTTGCTTCTATAGCTTTAAATATCACCTCCCTGCAAAGTATTTTCTAAATATATATTTTCAAAGAAATCTTACCTAAAAGATGTCTCAGTTCTAACTGTTCAGCCTCTTCAACACTGTAAGCTCAACATATCCTCATCTTCTCTCCTTTCACACCCATAATACTTCCCCCTCTCTTGCCCCAATCCCTTCATTTCAAATCAGTACTTCTCCCTGTTCTGGGAGTCAGTGAAAAGCACCATCATCTTCTAAAGGTCTTTAAACTCCACTCCCTAACTTCTCTGCATCCAATGGAATCATCAAGTCCTTTTGACCTCATTCTGCGACATCTGTCTGCCCCGTTCTCACTTTTCACTGCCACAACCCTAATTCTGAGCCTCATCATTTCTGACCTGATCTAGTCTTCAATATTCTAACTGCACTTCCAGCTTAAGTACCACTATCTCCATTAACAATTACCCAACTAAGTGTCCTTTCTCTATCCTCCCATTACATTTTACCCATACAATCAGTTGTACCCATATCTGCTTCCCTCAGATCAAAGCCCATTTGCTAGGGATACATTCTCCATCAATCCTATTCACAAATCTAAATCCAATCTCCTTGTGGAAATGCACATACAATGGATTTTTACATCATCGCAACCTAACTTGTGGTATAGCACATAGCAAGCACTAAAATGCTAAGAAAAACAAATGGATAGCCATTTTTCTTTCAGAAACTTTAGAGTATTCCTTATCAAAATAACATTGTCTAATGAACTCGGTATACTTTGATGTATTACCTAGTTATGCCTAACAGTTTCTTAAGAATAAAGAATCTTAATTCCTTTTTTTATTTTTTATTTTTTTATTTTTGAGACAAAGTTTCACTCTTGTCACCCAGCCTGGAGTGCAATGGTGCAGTCTCGGCTCACTGCAACTTCCGCCTCCCAGGTTCAAGCAATTCTCCTGCCTTAGCCTCCCAAGTAGCTGGGATTACAGGTGCACACCACTATGCCTGGCTAATTTTTGTATTTTTAGTAGAGATGGGGTTTCACCATGTTGGCCAGGTTGGTCTTGAACTCCTGACCTCTAGCGATCTACCCACCTCAGCCTTCCAAACTGCTGAGATTACAGGCATGAGCCACCATGCCTGGCTCCTTCCCGCTTCTTAATATTGTAATTAGCATGAGGATGAATGAAGCATGTCCTAGAACATGTTTCAGGATTCTTCGACAAATGGAGACGCACAATCTCTTACTTAATTCTTCATGTTCTCAGTAAAACTCCTTTTGTTTTTGTCAAATATTTGACAAAAAAGTGACAAATATAAGAAGTCATGTTTACTTGCCAACGTAATTTTAGTCTCCCTGATTCTGTTACTAAGTATGGATCTCCAAAATAATGCCTTAAAGACATAAACAAGATAGGGCACATAGCTCCCCACATCTCTTGCCTAAGACATTATATTCCTTAAAAAATAAATGAACTTGGAATTTAGGGGGTGGAGCCAAGATGGCCAAATAGGAACAGATCCAGTCTACAGCTCCCAGCATGAGCGATGCAGAAGACGGGTGATTTCTGCATTTCCAGCTGAGGTACCAGGTTCATCTCACTAGGGAGTGCCAGACAGTGGGCGCAGGACAGTGGGTGCAGCGCACCATGCGTGAGCTGAAGCAGGGCGAGGCATTGCCTCACTCAGGAAGCGCAAGGGGGCAGGGAGTTCCCTCTCCTAGTCAAAGAAAGGGGTGACAGACAGCACCTGGAAAATCGGGTCACTCCCACACTAATACTGCGCTTTTCCAACAGGCTTGGAAAACGGCACAACAGGAGATTGTGTCCCGCACCTGGCTCGGGGGGTCCTGGAGTCTCACTGATTGCTAGCACAGCAATCTGAGATCAAACTGCAAGGCGGCAGCGAGGCTGGGGGAGGGGCGCCCACGATTGCCCAGGCTTGCTTAGGTAAACAAAGCAGCCAGGAAGCTCGAACTGAGTGGAGCCCACCACAGCTCAAGGAGGCCTGCCTGCCTCTGTAGGCTCCACCTCTGGGGGCAGGACACAGACAAACAAAAAGTCAGCAGTAACCTCTGCAGACTTAAATGTCCCTGTCCGACAGCTTTGAAGAGAGTAGTGGTTCTCCCAGCACGCAGCTGGAGATCTGAGAACGGGCAGACTGACTCCTCAAGTGGGTCCCTGACCCCCCAGCAACCTAACTGGGAGGCACCCCCAAGTAGGGGCAGACTGACATCTCACATGGCCAGGTACTCCTCTGAGACAAAACTTCCAGAGGAACGATCAGACAGCAGCATTCACGGTTCACGAAAATCCACTATTCTGCAGCCACTGCTGCTGACACCCAGGAAAACAGGGTCTGGAGTGGACCTCTAGCAAACTCCAACAGACCTGCAGCTGAGGGTCCTGTCTGTTAGAAGGAAAACTAACAAACAGAAAGGACATCCACACCAAAAACCCATCTGTACATCACCATCATCAAAGACCAAAAGTAGATAAAACCACAAAGATGGGGAAAAAACAGAGCAGAAAAACTGGAAATTCTAAAAAGCAGAGCACCTCTCCTCCTCCAAAGGAATGCAGCTCCCCACCAGCAGCGGAACAAAGCTGGACAGAGAATGACTTTGACGAGTTGAGAGAAGAAGGCTTCAGATGATCAAACTACTCTGAGCTACAGGAGGAAATTGAAGCCAAAGGCAAAGAAGTTAAAAACTTTGAAAAAGAATTAGACAAATGTATAACTAGAATAACCAATACAGAGAAGTGCATAAAGGAGCTGATGGAGCTGAAAGCCAAGGCTTGAGAACTACGTGAAGAATGCAGAAGCCTCAGGAGCCGATGCGATCAACTGGAAGAAAGGGTATCAGCGATGGAAGATGAAATGAATGAAATGAAGTGAGAAGGGAAGTTTAGAGAAAAAAGAATAAAAAGAAATGAACAAAGCCTCCAAGAAATATGGGACTATCTGAAAAGACCAAATCTACATCTGATTGGTGTACCTGAAAGTGACGGAGAGAATGGAACCAAGGTGGAAAACACTCTGCAGGATATTATCCAGGAGAACTTCCCCAATGTAGCAAGGCAGGCCAACATTCAGATTCAGGAAATACAGAGAAGGCCACAAAGATACTCCTCGAGAAGAGCAACTCCAAGATGCATAATTGTCAGATTCACCAAAGTTGAAATGAAGGAATAAATGTTAAGAGCAGCCAGAGAGAAAGGTCGGGTTACCCACAAAGGGAAGGCCATCAGACTAACAGCTGATCTCTCGGCGGAAATTCTACAAGCCAGAAGAGAGTGGGGGCCAATATTCAACATTCTTAAAGAAAAGAATTTTCAACCCAGAATTTCATATCCAGCCAAACTAACCTTCATAAGTGAAGGAGAAATAAAATACTTCACAGACAAGCAAATGCTGAGTGATTTTGTCACCACCAGGCCTGTCCTAAAAGAGCTCCTGAAGGAAGCACTAAACATGGAAAGGAGCAACCGGTACCGGCCACTGCATAATCATGCCAAATTGTAAAGACCATCGAGGCTAGGAAGAAACTGCATCAACTAATGAGCAAAATAACCAGCTAACAACATAATGACAGGATCAAATTCACACATAACAATATTAACTTTAAATGTCAAAGTTAATGGACTAAATGCTCCAATTAAAAGACACACACTGGCAAATTGGATAAAGAGTCAAGACCCATCAGTGTGTTGTATTCAGGAAACCCATCTCACGTGCAGAGACACACATAGGCTCAAAATAAAGGGATGGAGGAAGATCTACCAAGCAAACGGAAAACAAAAAAAGGCAGGGGTTGCAATCCTAGTCTCTGATAAAACAGACTTTAAACCAACAAAGATCAGAAGAGACAAAGAAGGCCATTACATAATGGTAAAGGGATCAATTCAACAAGAAGAGCTAACTATCCTAAATATATATGCACCCAATACAGGAGCACCCAGATTCATAAAGCAAGTCCTGAGTGACCCACAAAGAGACTTAGACTCCCACACAATAATAATGGGAGACTTTAACACCCCACTGTCAACATTTGACAGATCAATGAGACAGAAAGTTAACAAGGATACCCAGGAATTGAACTCAGCTCTGCACCAAGTGGACCTAATAGACATCTACAGAACTCTCCACCCCAAATCAACAGAATATACATTTTTTTCAGCACCGTACCACATCTATTCCAAAATTGACCACATAGTTGGAAGTAAAGCACTCCTCAGCAAATGTAAAAGAACAGAAATTATAACAAACTGTCTCTCAGACCACAATGCAATCAAACTAGAACTCAGGATTAAGAAACTCACTCAAAACTGCTCAACTACAGGGAAACTGAACAACCTGCTCCTGAATGACTACTGGGGACATAACGAAATGAAGGCAGAAATAAAGCTGTTCTTTGAAACCAACGAGAACAAAGACACAACATACCAGAATCTCTGGGATACATTCAAAGCAGTGTGTAGAGGGAAATTTATAGCACTAAATGCCCACAAGAGAAAGCAGGAAAGATCCAAAATTGACACCCTAACATCACAATTAAAAGAACTAGAAAAGCAAGAGCAAATACATTCAAAAGCTAGCAGAAGGCTAGAAATAACTAAAATCAGAGCAGAATTGAAGGAAATAGAGACACAAAAAACCCTTCAAAAAATTAATGAATCCAGGAGCTGGTTTTTTGAAAAGATCAACAAAATTGATGGACCGCTAGCAAGACTAATAAAGAAGAAAAGAGAGAAGAATCAAATAGATGCAATAAAAAATGATAAAGGGGATATCACCACTGATCCTACAGAAATACAAACTACCATCAGAGAATACTACAAACACCTCTACGCAAATAAACTAGAAAATCTAGAAGAAATGGATAGATAAATTCCTCGACACATACACCCTCCCCAGACTAAACCAGGAAGAAGTTGAATCTCTGAATAGACCAATAACAGGCTCTGAAATTGTGGCAATAATCAATAGCTTACCAACCAAAAAGAGTCCAGGACCAGATGGATTCACAGCCGAATTCTACCAGAGGTACAAGGAGGAACTGGTACCATTCCTTCTGAAACTATTCCAATCAATAGAAAAAGAGGGAATCCTCCCTAACACATTTTATGAGGCCAGCATCATCCTGATACCAAAGCCTGGCAGAGACACAACCAAAAAAACAGAATTTTAGACCAATATCCTTGATGAACATTGATGCAAAAATCCTCAATAAAATACTGGCAAACTGAATCCAGCAGCACATCAAAAAGCTTATCCACCATGATCCAAGTGGGCTTCATCCCTGGGATGCAAGGCTGGTTCAACATACGCAAATCAATAAATGTAATCCAGCATATAAACAGAACCAAAGACAAAAACCACATGATTATCTCAATAGATGCAGAAAAGGCCTTTGACAAAATTCAACAACCCTTCAGGCTAAAAACTCTGAATAAATTAGGTATTGATGGGACCTATCTCAAAATAATAAGAGCTATCTATGACAAACCCACAGCCAATATCATACTGAATGGGCAAAAACTGGAAGCATTCTCTTTGAAAACTGGTGCAAGACAGGGATGCCCTCTCTCACCACTCCTATTCAACATAGTGCTGGAAGTTCTGGCCAGGGCAATCAGGCAGGAGAAGGAAATAAAGGGTATTCAATTAGGAAAAGAGGAAGTCAAATTATCCCTGTTTGCAGATGACATGATTGTATATCTAGAAAACCCCATTGTCTCAGCCCAAAATCTCCTTAAGCTGATAAGCAACTTCAGCAAAGTCTCAGGATACAAAATCAATGTGCAAAAATCACAAGCATTCTTATACACCAATAACAGACAAACAGAGAGCCAAATCATGAGTGAACTCCCATTCGCAATTGCTTCAAAGAGAATAAAATACCTAGGAATCCAACTTACAAGGGATGTGAAGGACCTCTTCAAGAAGAACTACAAACCACTGCTCAATGAAATAAAAGAGGATACAAACAAATGGAAGAACATTCCATGCTCATGGGTTGGAAGAATCAGTATCGTGAAAATGGCCATACTGCCCAAGGTAATTTATAGATTCAATGCCATCCCCATCAAGCTACCAATGACTTTCTTCACACAATTGGAAAAAACTACTTTAAAGTTCATATGGAACCAAAAAAGAGCCCGCATCATCAAGTCAATCCTAACCCAAAAGAACAAAGCTGGAGGCATCATGCTACCTGACTTCAAACTATACTACAAGGCTACAGTAACCAAAACAGCATGGTACTGGTACCAAAACAGAGATATAGATCAATGGAACAGAACAGAGCCCTCAGAAATAATGCTGCATAACTACAACTATCTGATCTTTGACAAACCTGATAAAAACAAGCAATGGGGAAAGGATTCTCTATTTAATAAATAGTGCTGGGAAAACTGGCTAGCCATATATAGAAAGCTGAAACTGGATCACTTCCTTACACCTTATACAAAAATTAATTCAAGATGGATTAAAGACTTAATGTTAGACCTAAAACCATAAAAACCCTAGAAGAAAACCTAGGCATTACCATTCAGGACATAGGCATGGGCAAGGACTTCATGTCTAAAACACCAAAAGCAATGGCAACAAAAGCCAAAATTGACAAATGCGATCTAATTAAACTAAAGAGCTTCTGCACAGCAAAAGAAACTACCATCAGAGTGAACAGGCAACCTACAAAATGGGAGAAAGTTTTCACAACCTACTCATCTGACAAAGGACTAATATCCAGAATCTACAATGAACTCAAACAAATTTACAAGAAAAAAAACAAACAACCCCATCAAAAAGTGGGTGAAGGACGTGAACAGACACTTCTCAAAAGAAGAAATTTATGCAGCCAAAAAACACATGCAAAAATGCTCATCATCACTGGCCATCAGAGAAACGCAAATCAAAACCACAATGAGATACCATCTCACACCAGTTAGAATGGCCATCATTAAAAAGTCAGGAAACAACAGGTGCTGGAGAGGATGTGGAGAAATAGGAACACTTTTACACTGTTGGTGGGACTGTAAACTAGTTCAACCATTGTGGAAGACAGTGTGGTGATTCCTCAGGGATCTAGAACTAGAAATACCATTTGACCCAGCCATCCCATTACTGGGTATATACCCAAAGGACTATAAATCATGCTGCTATAAAGACACATGCACACGTATGTTTATTGCGGCACTATCACTATTCACAATAACAAAGACTTGGAACCAACCCAAATGTCCAACAACAATAGACTGGATTAAGAAAATGTGGCACATATACACCATGGAATACTATGCAGCCATAAAAAATGATGAGTTCGTGTCCTTTGTAGGGACATGGATGAAACTGGAAATCATCATTCTCAGTAAACTATCACAAGGACAAAAAAACAAACACCACATGTTCTCACTCATAGGTGGGAATTGAACAATGAGAACACATGGACACAGCAAAGGGAACATCACACTCCAGGGACTGTTGTGGGATGGGGGGAGGGGGGAGGGATAGCATTAGGAGATACACCTAATGCTAAATGACGAGTTAATGGGTGCAGCAAAACAACATGGCACATGGATACATATGTAACAAACCTGCACATTGTGCACATGTACCCTAAAACTTAAAGTACAATTAAAAAAATGGAAAAAAAAAATAATAATAAATGAACTTGGTCCTTACCTGGTCTTACACATAAAATCATGCCTTCCAAAATTAACAATTATGCCCCCACAAACTATAACCAAATATACTTAGGCCCAAATTTTAATATAATTTTATATATACTGGATCTTCACTCCCTATATAAAAACTATAATTTAAGCTGCATTAAAACAGTCTAACAAAATGTATCTCTAGATAATTTTTCCAAAATATAATCCTCAATAAGACTCTAAATAAATTTTAATTCTTTAAACATCTAGTATTTCTTTAGTCAATACAAACTGGGTGATACAAGCAACCAAAGCTAAGACACCCCAAGATTTTCCCCATTGAAATGAGAGTTGTGAAGGCACAAGTAATGATTAAATCACTCCCTTTTTGTGATTGTAACAAAGCTACACTCAGGTGAAAGAAAAATTTAACTGATCAGAATTGGGCCACTGTCTGTGACTCTCCTTACAAACTTCCCTCCAGGGGAAATTCCTTGTTCACTTTGGCCCTTGCTGGAGGGGAAGGTGACTTGCAGCAGAGATTACATGAAAGCTGTTATTTTGTAAAAGTTACAGGAGATGCAACAAGAGGCAGCGCTGAGCTACCCAGGTGCAGTGAGAGGAGAACATCAAAAGAGGAGGAGACAGCACACAGTGGAGCTGCTTTCTCTGAAGCTTATCTGAGCTCCTTCAGTTGAGAAATCAAGACTTGCAATCTCAAGATAAAAAGCTGGCTGGTGACAAAGCCAGTGTTTCTTAAGTTGGAAGTACCATAGAAGCAGTTTTTCTTGCAACCAATCTATTTCTCATATACAGTATGCAGCTACATGTGAAAATAACTCATGAAACTCTTCCAAGAAATCTTAAGGACTTGAAGAAATGCTTGTATGGAAGGAGGGGGTTCTAATGTTTCATCTGGAATCCTTTCTACCAGAGCCAACCAACTGCATACACAACTTTAGGACACAAGTGAAAAAGAGAAGCTGGATGCCAAGTCCAGATTCCAAGAAGTGAGGCCAATTGAAATGGGAGGGAAATTATTATTGCCATTTAATATGTATTAAATATAACATGTGAGAGATCACAGACCCAGAAACACCAGGGCAAAGAATTGGAACTTCTGCCAGCAGGAGCAGCTAATGCCAACTGAAAGAGCCCAGGATTGTCCCAGAAGTGCACAATGTATCAAGACAGAAAATGAACTGGATAAGAGTTTTTCTTCCTAGACCTTCTGGTCTGAAATGCAGGGAGAGAACTCTGTCTTTATGCCAGTTTATTTAACTTAAATGAAACAAATAATATTCAAAGTTGAGCTGAGCTCACGGAAGTAGAAAAAAGGTGTTCTCACAAAATTATTTCTATGCCCCACGGTGCCACCGATACTCCAAGGAAGAGTTACTAGCACTGATTTCCAGGTGAGATAGTATGGCATTGGAACCAATAACTCCAAATGAGATAAAGAGGGACATTCCATAAATATCCAATAAATGACTCCTAACTTGGGGAAAGGAATGTTCATGGGGGATGCTATCAGAATTACTCTTCTAGGGAGGGCTGGTTATTTCTAAATATAGGTGCTGCCCACCCTTCCGCCATTCTCTCATCTGTTTATTGGGATCTATTACTGATAGGTCTGTTACATCTTTTCTCTGTATTGATGGGAAAAATAGAATATGGCAGAATCATATATATATATATATATATTTTTTTTTTTTTTTTTTTTGAGATGGAGTCTCACTCTGTCCCCAGGCTAGAGTGCAGTGGTGCCATCTCAGCTCACTGCAACCTCCAACTCCCTTGGTTCAAGCAATTCTCTTACCTCAGCCTTCCGAGTAGCTGGGATTACAGGCACACACCACCACTGCCAGCTACTTTTTGTATTTTTAGTAGAGATGGGGATTCACCATGTTGGCCAGGATGGTCTTGATCTCCTGACCTCGTGATCTGCCCGCCTCAGCCTCCCAAAGTGCTGGGATTACAGGCGTAAGCCACCACGCTGGGCCTAGAATATATTTTAAAATTATTAAGGTACAGCTCTGATAAAATATTGAGCATAATAACAAATAATAAAAATGCATTTATCAAATACTATCAGGCAAGTATGCTGCTGAGCCCTTTGTATGGATTATTTAATTCTAGTAAGCTGCTAAGAAGTAAATATTCCTATTATTATCTTTACACAAAGTATAAAATGAGGCACAGGTAAGCAACTTGTCCAAGATCACATTCGTTAACACAGGTAGTCTGGCTCCAGTATCCGTATCATCTCTTCTCAAAATGTTAAATTTGAAAAAAAAAAATGCTTAAAATTAAAAAAACTCTTTTGCCCAGCATGAAAGGCCCTATGTAAAGCACTTCCAACTCTTTCTTCTGCTAGTGCCTTGTTTATTTGCTCCCTTGTGTAGCAGGAGAGCTCCTTCTAAGTGCTGTCCATACTCACAGTCCCCAATTCTCATTCTCTTAACCCTGCTGTAAGCATCCTTATGACTTTACCAAAACTGCTCAGCAAGGTCTACTAAGACCTCCACATAGGTAAAGCCAGTGGTTAACTTCTGCCCTTTAACTCATTTGAACTATAAGTAGTATCTGATACACAATCACTCCCCCTGCAGTTGGCTTCTGGGACACCACTGTCTCTCAGTTATCTATAAGGTTACTTATTTTCAACCTCTTTGCTAGTTCCTTCTTTTCTAACCACTAATGTTGGGTAGCTCCAGGACCGAGTTCTTGGTAATTTTATTTATTATACCCAAACTCACTCGCTTGGTGATCTCATGCAAGGTCATGGTTTAAAAGTCCATATGCATGCTGATGAATCCAGCCCAGACTTCTCTCCTTAATGCCTGATCATGTAACTGCCTACAAAATATTGCCACTTGGATATCTAACAGGCACTTCAAATTCCATACATCTGTGACTGAACTCCTGAATCCCTGCTAATAGTACGTGATTTACCTCCACTTCCCTATTTCTCTTGATGGAAAATCCATCCTTGCAATGGCTCAAGTCAAAAGTCTTGTGGTTATCCTTGATTAAAAATCCTCTCGTATAAGAAAAAATCCTACAGGCTCTACCTTCAAAAATATATCTAGCATCTGGTTACTTATCACTCCACAGTTACCGCCCTCACCAACAGTGCCCTGCTTCACTCTCAGAAATGTCCTGATTTGAACAATAATCACCCTAACACAAAGCCCTCCATGATCTCATTCCCCATCATGTTACTTCTCTGCCCTGCCCTGTTTCTATCACCGGCCCTGAGCCCACTCCAGCCACACAACCTTTGGTAACAGGCACATATCTGCTTTGCACCTTTGTTCTAGTTGTTTTCTTTGCATAGAATATTCTTCCAGGTACGTACATGGCAAGTTCCTTGAAGACTTGCTTCCAGTCTTTGCTTAGTTGTTAATTATTCAGTGAGACTCCTTGTGGAATGCTGCAATGACCCTATCCCTCCACACCTTGTCCTATTTGCTCTGCTCATCTTTTTTGTCTCCATTGCACTTACCACCTTTCAATATGCTATAGAATTTTATTTGCTCATTAATATTTCATTATCAGTCTCCCTCCACTAGAATGTAAGCTCTATGAAATAAGGGCTTTTTGTTACTTTGTTCACTGATGCATCTCAAGGGTAGAACACTTCTGGCATATATGCAGGTGCCCAATAAATATTTGTTGAATGAACACATATACACTAAAAAGTCAGAGTTCACAGTGGCTGGCAAGATGGCCAAATAGGAACAGCTCCTGTCTGCAGCTCCCAGCAAGATCGACATAGAAGGCAGGTGATTTCTGCATTTTCAACTGAGGTACCCTACTCATCTCATTGGAACTGGTTAGACAGTGGTACAGCCCATGGAGGGCGAGCTGAAGCAGGGTGAGGCATTGCCCCACCCAGGAAGTGTAAGGGGTCAGGGAACTCCCTCCCCTAGCCAAGGTAAGCTGTGAGGAACTGGGCCGTGAGGAACAGTGCATTCCAGCCCAAATACTATGCTTTTACCAGGGTCTTCACAACCCACAGACCAGGAGATTCCCTCAGGTGCCTATACCACCAGGGCCTGGGGTTTCAAGCACAAAACGGGGCGGCCATTTGGGCAGACACCAAGCTAGCTGCAGTTTTTTTTTTTTTTCGTACCCCAGTGATGCCTGCAATGCTAGTAAGACAGAACTGTTCACTCACCTGGAAAGGGGGCTGAAGCCAGGGAGCCAAGTGGTCTAGCTTAGTGGATTCCACCCCCACAAAGCCCAGCAAGCTAAGATCCAGTGGCTTGAACTTCTTGCTGCCAGAACAGCAGTCTGAAGTCGACCTGGGAGGCTCGAACTTGGTGTGAGGAGGGGCGTCTGCCATTTCTGAGGCTTGAGTAGGCTTTACCCTTACGGTGTATACAAAGCTGCCGGGAAGTACTAACTGGGGGAAGCCCACCACAGCTCGGCAAAGCCACCATAGCCAGCCTGCCTCTCTAGATTCCTCCTCTCTGGGCAGGACATCTCTGACAGAAAGGCAGTAGCCTTATAAAACTCCCATCCCCATGGGACAGAGCACCTGGGGGAAGGGGCAGCTGTGGGCGCAGCTTCAGCAGACTTAAACATTCCTGCCTGCCAGCTCTGGAGAGAGCAGTGGATTGCCCAGCACAGCACTCAAGCTCTGCTAAGGGACAGACTGCCTCCTCAAGTGGGTCCCTGACTCCTTTGCCTCCTGACTGGGAGACACCTCCCAGCAGGGGTTGACACCTCATACAAGAGAGCTCTGGCTGGCATCTGGCGGGTGCCCCTCTGGGATGAAGCTTCCAGAGGAAGGAACAGGCAACAATCTCTGCTCTTCTGTAGCCTCTTCTGGTGATACCCAGGCAAACAGGGTCTGGAATGGACCTCCAGAAGACAGCAGCAGACCTGCAGCAGACTATTAGAAGGAAAACTAACAAACAGAAAGGAATAGCATCAACATCAACAAAAAGGACGTTCACACAAAAAGCCCATCTGAAGGCCACCAACATCAAAGACCAAAGGTAGATAAATCCACGAAGATGAGAAAAAAACAGCGCAAAAAGGCTGAAAATTCCAAAAACCAGAACACCTCTTCTCCTCCAAAGGATCACAACTCCTCACCAACAAGGGAACAAAACTGGATGGAGAATAAGTTTGATGAATTGACAGAAGTAGGCTTCAGAAGGTGGGTAATCATAAACTCCTCCAATCTAAAGGAGCATGTTTTAACCCCACACAAGGAAGAACCTTGAAAAAAAGTTAGAAGAATTGCTAACTAGAATAACCAATTTAGAGAAGAACATAAATGACCTGATGCAGCTAACAAACACAGCACAAGAACTTCACGAAGCATACACAAGTATCAATAGCAGAATCGATCAAGTGGAAGAAAGGATATCAGAGATTGAAGATCAACTTAATGAAATAAACAGTGAAGACAAGATTTGAGAAAAAAGGATGAAAAGGAATGAACAAAGCCTCTAAGAAATATGGGACTATGTGAAAAGACCAAAAAGACCAAACCTACGTTTGACTGGTATACCTGAAAGGGATGGGGAGAATGGAACCAAGTTGGAAAACACAGTTCAAGATACTATCCAGCAGAACTTCCCCAGCCTAGCAAGGCAGGCCAACATTCAAATTCAGAAAATACAGAGAATACCACAAAGATACTCCTCAAGAAGAGCAACCCAAAACACATAATTGTCAGACTCACCAGGGCTGGAATGAAGGAAAAAATGTTAAGGGCAGCCAGAGAGAAAGGTCGGGTTACCCACAAAGGGAAGCCCATCAGACTAACAGCAGATCTTTCTGCAGAAACCCTACAAGCCAGAAGAGAGTGGGGGCCAATATTCAACATTATTAAAGAAAAGAATTTTCAACCCAGAATTTCATATCCAGCCAAACTAAGCTTCATAAGCGAAGGAGAAATAAAATCCTTTACAGACAAGCAAATGCTGAGAGATTTTGTCACCACCAGGCCTGCCTTACAAGAGCTCCTGAATATGGAAAGGAAAAACTGGTACCAGCCACTGCAAAACATACCAAATTTTAATGACCATTGACACTATGAAGAAACTGCATCAATGAATTGGCAGAATAATCAGCTATCATCATAATGACAGGATCAAATTCACACATAACAATATTAACCTTAAATGTAAACGGGCTAAATTCCCCAATTAAAAGACACAGACTGGCAAATTGGATAAGGAGTCAAGACCCATCAGTGTGCTGTATTCAGGAGACCCATCGCACACGCAAAGACACACTTAGGCTCAAAATAAAGGGATGGAAGAATATTTACCAAGCAAATGGAAAGCAAAAAGGAAAATAAAAGTAGGGGTTGCAATCCTAGTCTCTGATAAAACGAACCAACAAAGATTTTAAAAAAATGCAAAGAAGGGCATTACATAATGGTAAAGGGATCAATTCAACAAGAAGAGCTAACTATCCTAAATATGTATGTACACAACACAAGATCACCCAGATTCATAAAGCAAGTTCTTAGATACCTACCATTAGACTTAGACTCCTACACAATAATAGTGGGAGACTTTAACACCCCACTGTCAATATTAGATCAATGAGACAGAAAATTAACAAAGATATTCAGGACTCGAACTCAGCTCTGGACCAAGTGGTCCTAATAGACATCTATAGAACTCTCCACCCTAAATCAGCAGAATATACATTCTTCTCAGCACCACATTGCACTTATTCTAAAATTGACCACATAATTGGAAGTAAGACCCTTCTCAGCAAATGCAAAATAACTGAAATCATAACCAATAGTCTCTCAGACTACAGTGAAATCAAATTAGAACTCAGGATTAAGAAACTCACTCAAAACCACACAACTACATGGAAACTAAACAATCTGCTCCTGAATGACTACTGGGCAAATAATGAAATTAAAGCAGAAATAGATAAGTTATTTGAAATCAATGCGAACAATGACACAACATACCGGAATCTCTGGGACACAGCTAAAGCAGTGTTTAGAGGGAAATTTATAGCACTAAATGCCCACTGGAGAAAACTGGATAAATCTAAAATTGACACCCTAACATCGCAATTAAAAGAACTAGAGAAGCAAGAGCAAACAAATTCAAAAGATAGCAGAAGACAAGAAATAACTAAGATCAGGGCAGAACTGAAGGAGATAGAGACATGAAAAACCCTTCAAGAATCAACAAATCCAGGAGCTGGTTTTTTTTGAAAAGATTAACAAAATAGACCACTAGCCAGACTACTAAAGAAAAAAAGAGAGGAGAATCAAATAGACACATTAAAACATGATGAAGGGGATATCACCACTGATTCCACAGAAATACAAACTACCATCAGAGAATACTATAAACACCTCTACGCAAATAAACTAGAAAATCTAGAAGAAATGGATAAATTCCTGGACACATACACCCTCCCAAGACTAAACCAGGAAGAAGTAGAATCCCTGAATAGACCAGTAACAAGTTCTGAAATTGACACAGTAATTAATAGCCTACCAACCAAAAAAAGCTCAGTACCAGACGGATTCACAGCCAAATTCTGCAAGAGCTACAAAGAGGAGCTGGTACTATTCCTTCTGAAACTATTCCAAACAAGAGAAAAAGAGGGACTCCTCCCTAACTCATTTTATGAGGCTAGCATCATCCTAATACCAAAACCTGGCAGAGACACAACAACAAAATAAAATTTCAGGCCAATATCCCTGATTAACATCGATGTGAAAGTCCTCAATAAAATACTGGCAAACTGAATCCAGCAGCACATCAAAAAGCTTATCCACCACGATCAAGTTTGCTTCATCCCTGGGATGCAAGTCTGCTTCAAGATATGCAAATCAATAAACATAATCCATCACATAAACAGAACCAATGACAAAATCCACATGATTATCACAATAGATTCAGATAAGGCCTTTGATAAAATTCAACATGCCTTCATGCTAAAAACTCTCAATAAACTAGGTATTGATGGAACATATCTCAAAATAATAAGAGCCATTTATGACAAACCCACAGCCAATATCATATTGAATAGGCAAAAGCTGGAAGCATTCCCTTTGAAAACCAGCATAAGACAAGGATGTCCTCTCTCACCACTCCTATTCAACGTAATATTGGAAGTTCTGGCCAGGGCAATCAGGCAAGAGAAAGAAATAAAGAGTATTTAAATAGGAAGAGAGGAAGTCAAATTGTCTCTGTTTGCAGATGACATGATTGTATATTTAGAAAAGCCCATCATCTCAGCCCAAAATATCCTTAAGCTGATAAGCAACTTCAACAAAGTCTCAGGATACAAAATCAGTGTGTGAAAATCACAAACCTTCCTATACACCAATAATAGACAAACAGAGAGCCAAATCATGAATGAACTCCCATTCACAATTGCTATAAACAGAATAAAATACCTAGGAATACAACTTACAATGGATATGAAGGACCTCTTCAGGGAGAACTACAAACCACTGCTCAAGGAAATGAGAGAACACAAACAAATGGAAAAACATTCCATGCTCATGGATTGGAAGAATCAGTATCGTGAAAATGGCCATACTGCCCAAAGTAATTTATAGATTCAATGCTATCCCCATCAAGCTATCATTGACTTTCTTCACAGAATTAGAAAAAACTACTTTAAATTTCCTATGAAACCAACAAAGAGCCCGTATAGCCAAGACAATCCTAAGCAAAAAGAACAAAGCTGGAGGCGTCATGCTACCTGACTTCAAACTGTACTACAAGTCTACAGTAACCAAAACAGCATGGTACTGGTACCAAAACAGATATATAGACCAATGAAACAGAACAGAGGCATCAGAAATAATGCTACACATCTACAACCATCTGATCTTTGACAAACCTGACAAAAACAAGCAATGGGGAAAGGGTTCGTTATTTAATAGTGTTGGGAAAACTGGCTAGCCATATGCAGAAAACTGAAACTGGACGCCTACCTTACACCTTATACAAAAATTAACTTGATGGATTAAAGACTTAAACACAAGATCTAAAACCATAAAAACCGTAGAGGAAAGCCTAGGCAATACCATTCAGGACATAGGCATGGGTGAAGACTTCATGACTAAAACACCAAAAGCAATGGCAATAAAAGCCAAAATTGACAAATGGGATCTAATTAAACTAAAGAGTTCTGCACAGCAAAAGAAACTACCATCAGAGTAAACAGGCAACCTACAGAATGGGAGAAAATTTTTGCAGTCTATCCATCTGACAAAGGGCTAACATCCAGAATCTTCAAGGAACTTAAACAAATTTACAAGAAAAAATCAACCCCATCAAAATGTGGGTGAAGGTTATGAACAGACATTTCTCAAAAGAAGACATTTATACAGCCAACAAACATGAAAAAAAGCTCATCATCACTGGTCATTAGAGAAATGAAAATCAAAACCACAATGAGATACTATCTCATGCCAGTTAGAATGGCGATCATTAAGAAGTCAGGGAACAACAGATGCTAGGGAGGATGTGGAGAAATAGGAACACTTTACACTGTTGGTGGGAGTGTAAATTAGTTCAACCATTGTGGAAGACAGTGTGGCGATTCCTCAAGGATCTGGAACCAGAAATACCATTTGACCCAGCAATCCCATTACTGCGTATATGCCCAAAGGATTATAAACCATTCTACTATAAAGACACATGTACACGTGTGTTTACTGCAGCACTGCTCACAATAGCAAAGACTTGGAACCAACCCAAATGCCCATCAATGATAGACTGGATAAAGAAAATGTGGCACATATACACCATGGAATACTATGCAGCCATAAAAAAGGATGAGTTCATGTTCTTTGCAGGGACATGGATAAAGCTGAAAACCATCATTCTCAGCAAACTAACACAGGAACAGAAAACCAAACACCGCATGTTCTCACTCCTAAGTGGGAGTTGAATAACGAGAACACATGGAGACAGGGAGTGGAACATCACACACCAGCGCCTGTCAGAGGCTGGGGGGCTAGGGGAGGGATAGCATTAGGAGAAATACCTAATGTATATGACAGGTTAATGGGTGCAGCAAAACACCATGGTACATGTATACCTGTGTAACAAACCTGCACGTTCTGCACATGTATCCCAGAACTTAAACTATATATAAAAAACAAAAAGAGTTAATTATGCCTTCTTACCTTAGACATCCCTTCGCTTACTTTCCCGGTTCACTGCCTTCCTTCTTGTCATAATCCTTCTGCTTGAAATAGATGTTGTCAAAAGCCTAATTTCAGTTTAGAAAAATGTCCTCTTCTACTGCCCTTCCTATTCAATGGATTAAGGATAAAAGCAGACAAACAGATTGAACATAGAAACTCTGAGATTATTTACAATTTCAGAATCGGTAATCAAAGCAAGAGCTCCACAGTGTTCTTACCTAACTGCCTTGCAGATGCCTGGCACTGAGTCTTAGCAACTTCCCTATGAACTCAGGTTCATTTTAAAAACTTCCCGTACTTTCTATTCAAAGGAATCCCTGACCAATACTGCCACCTACTGATGAGTAGGTGAGAAACCAGGACAATCAGATGGAGCGTGTAAACCAGTTTAATGAAAACGAAGACAGACAATAATGAAAAATTCCTTGAAGTCGGTAAAATAATCTGCCTTTCCCAAAGAGTACTAGTAAGGAATTTACATAGAATCCTACAGCAGCATTAAGCAAAGATTGTATAAGTGCAAAGAATTACAATGACCTCTGATATAGTCTGGCTGTCCCCACCTGAATCTTATCTTGAATTGTAATCTGAATTGTAATCCCCATATGTTGGGGGAGGCACCTTGTGGGAAGTGACTGAATCATGGGGGCAGTTCCCTGTGCTGTTCTTGTGATTGTGAGTTCTCACAAGATCTAATGGTTTTGTGAGGGGCTTTTCCCTCCTTCACCCTGCGCTTCTCATTCTTCTCCTTCCTGGCACCATGTGAAGGACATGTTTGCTTATCCTTCTGCCATGATTGTAAGTTTCCTGAGGCTTCCCCAGCTATGTAAGTCAATTAAACCTCTTTATAAATGACCCAGTCTCAGGTATTTCTTCATAGCAGTGTGAGAACAGATTAATGAAGCCTCTTTCAGAAAAGAGCATCACCAACGTTAACAGGACAACCAGTCCTCCTTTAAGAGTTCAAATGTTTCAAACTCAAGGCAAATATATTTGTTTTTATTTTGTCTCATACACACACAGAAAAACAAATAAAAATCTAGCCTGAGATTTAAAACCCACTAAGGAAAAAAAATCACAGCAAAAGCAGTAGGTTAACATCAGGATATTTATATTCAAGGCTCTATGGTCTCAAGTTTTTTTTCTCTTTAGAGCCAGGCATGGTGGCATGCACCTGTGGTCCTAGCTACTCACAAGGCTGAGGCAGGAGGTTTGCTTGAGCCCCAGAGCTTGAGGCTGCAGTTAGCTGCGAATGCACTACTGTACTCCAATCTGGACAGCAGAGCAAGACCCTGTCTCTAAAAAATTTAAGATTTTTTAAAGTCCATATTTTTGGGTTATTTAAATGTGATATTATTCAACAATGATGAACTTGGGTCGTGAGTTCTAAAAGGGATTCAAAATAAAATGGCATTTTCAGTTTTTTAAAAGTAAGATACTTTTTCATGATCAAAAATATGTTGTGTCTCCCTCTTGACCTCCTTTTCAGGTAGGTAGCAAACGTTGTGAAATTTAGTTGGCATATGCTTCAGACAACCTTTTACTTCAATCATTATCCTTACTGCTATCTCTTTTTTTGAAGTTGTATACTCCTAAAATGTTTTAAGCACTTAATTTTTCTTTTATGTTGTTAATTGTTTTCAACCCACTAATAAGTACCATTTTGCTAATTGGGAAATTAATACATACTGTCAAAGAAACAGACTAAACTGTATTTTGAAAATCCTAAAGAATAAAAATTTGTAAAAGGAAAAAAACTAAAGATGAAAACATATTTATATCTCCGACATCTTCCTACTTTTTTTTTTTTTTTTTTTTGAGCCAGAGTCTTGTTGTCACCCAGGCTGGAGTGCAGTGGTGCGATCTTGGCTCACTGCAGGCTCCGCCTCCCGGGTTCACGCCATTCTCCTGCCTCAGCCTCCCAAGTAGCTGGGACTACAGGCGGCCGCCACTTCGCCCGGCTAATCTTTTGTATTTTTAGTAGAGACGGGGTTTCACTGTGTTAGCCAGGATGGTCTCGATCTCCTGACCTCGTGATCTTCCTACTTTAAAAATTACAAAGAAAATAGCAGAAATAAAATAGAGGTGACTTTTAATAACAAAAAGAGTCCATTTCTCAATATTAATAAAGAAAAAGCAAAAATACTCATAAACACATAGGATTAAAAGTAATGATTCCAAGAGAAGATAATTTAGAAAAAGGCATTTAATTACAAAATTTTCTTTTAAATAAAAAAGCAATGGCACGAATCACCACAAAATTATTTAAGTGATCATATCCACAGGCTGTTCTTGTAATTATATGCTAAAAATTTATGACTGTTCTCATTAACAGCATTCCCCCCTTCATTAGAGACATCAAGAGCTTCTGAGAATGTGTAATTTTTCCTAAAGTACTACTAAAAGTATCATAAACACCGTTTATGCAGCATTCATTTACATCACACCTTTTATTTACTACATTCTAAACCCATAAAATATTTAACATTTCTCTACTTCATTTCTCTTATTTACAGTACAGAGGCTCATCTCTTGTCACAATATGGTTTGTGCATTAAAATCCCTGGGAATAGTACTTTCAAGAACATTTTAATAAATTGACTCCGATTATTTAAAATAAGAACACAAACAAAAGCTTTTTCACCCAGAAGAATAATTCTTCCAGTAGACTTATTCAGGGCTTAAAAAAAATCCCTCTTTAAGTAGAATACATTCTTCAACCATTACTGGATTATACTATCATGCATATTTATAATGCTAATATGACAACACGTAAAGCCAGCTATGACTTTTAAAATTCCATTTAGAAGAGTACAGTAGACAGAAAGTGCTTTGGCTTTCACTCTCTTGTTATCCATAATCCAGTTATTATTTCACATGGGTATATTTTATTTATTCTTAGTATATAAGTATTTAATGGTTCAGTAATAACTGGCAGCTTCTGACAGTCCTATTTTCTTGATCGCTGATACAGTTCTGTGAACATAAGTCAGATGAACTGGAAAAAAAATGCAAATCACTTCCTGTGATACAGCAGGAAAAGGTGGAATGTTATTATTTGAGCAAATGATTCAAAGAGATGAATACTACCATTCTGTCGTGACAGGAATACTGTGAAATTAGGTATGTTTTAATGTGCTGTCTTCACAACTTGCCATACCTGGTATTTGTTATCTTTTTGGTCAAAAAGCAAACCTAACTGGGAAAGGGCAGATGTGAGTAGGTAATAGAAGTGAGAGAGCATATATTACAGTATATATGATTTTAGGAGAAAAGAGTGGGAAGAGAATATATTTTCACATATTAAAAAAAAAACTATGTCACATCTGGACACATTTCACAGAGCATATGAAAACTACCCATAAGCTAATTAAGCCTTTTTACTCTCACTCCAGAAATTTTTTTTCTAATAATAACATTAATAATAATTAATATAATTCTGGCAGCAGCACAAATCTATGACTTTTTAAGGCTTGAGAGAGTCATTTTTAAATAGTTGGGTACAACTGAATAATAAGAGTCCTGCCATTTCTTTTATTTACACTCTTGACTCAGCAAGAATTATGACAGAAATCCACATGGTTATCTGAAGCTTGTTAAGTCTTCTACAATGGCTTTGACTTTATAACCCACTCAGCATTTGGGTTAAGCTGATATAAATCCTTCATGTAAGTGTCATCATCAAGGCAGCGTTCCCCTGTTAAAATAGATGTTGTGTTAGTTTAATACAGCAGGTAGATTGGTATGCAATTTTAAACTTAAGCTTAATTATTTAACTCTTAAGTCTTGGACTTCAAAATACTTATTCTACTTTGGGAGGCCAAGGTGGGCAGATTGATTGATATCAGGAGTTTGAGGCCAGCCTGGGCAACATAATGAAACTCCGTCTCTACAAAAAATACAAAAATTAGCTAGGCATGGTGGCTTGCACCTGTAGTCCCAGCTACTCAGGGGGCTGAGGTGGGAGGATGGCTTGAACTCAGGAGGTGGAGGTTGCAGTGAGCTGAGGTTGCACCACCGCACTTCAGCATGGGTGACAGAGGCAGACACTGTCTCCAAAACAAATAAAAAAAAAAAAACTTCTCATTCTTTCCTGTTTCTCAAAATATTGTAAGAATTGGCCAACAATTGGAAAAATAAATTTGGTAGTCTTTCTCCAAATGAATAGGTTTCAAACTAATTTAGGAACCTGAAAATATTTTGTATGATAGGCTTTTAAATGGTTCCTTAAAAGCTTAATCACCTTATTAGGAGGGGCAATGGTTTTGAATCCACCTAAGAAACTACATTTAATTCCCAAGATCTAAAAGTAAAATAAGAAATCAAATATATTAATATTTAAATAACCTTTACTAATAGAGTTAACAATTCCAGGTTTCTAGTGTCATTGCCTATTTAAATTTAAGAATAAACCTTCACATTCCTATATTTAACTTTTAATATTTACTAACATTTTTAATTCCCACAAAAACATTCTACAAAATTTATTGCAAAATTATTTTTAATTACTATTTTGAACTTAACATTATTTCATTTATTTCTTAATAATTTTACCCTTACCATTTCCGAGAGTCAAAAAAGAGAAAAAGATTATTTTAAATTTTTAAAAAGAGATGGGTAAGACTCACTGATAATTACAAAAGGGTAAAATATAAAACATGGTCAAAATTAATTCATTCCATTTTTTAAATTACTAATGTGAATTTGAGTGTGTGTGCATGTGTACAAAATTTAGCAGGAAATCAACCATGGCAAAAGTAAATCTGATTTTACTAAAAATATCTAATACTGTACTATAATAAAGTGTTATCTTAGCCTTATATAAGCTCAACTACTTCCTTTACTATGTGACATGAGTATATTAAAAAGAAGAGAGTTTTGAAAAACTTGCATCATTAAGCATTCCAGGAGTTATTCCTACTGTATAGGGAACTTGCCTTTGCTGAAATTGAACATAGATGGGCATTTGTACAGGAGCTCAAACAGAGCCTGAAGAGAAAGGTCAAACCATTAAAGAAATCCACAATATTCAGCAACTTATCTAAAGCATGGTATATTTTACTTCTAATTTCTTGTTCTTCCTCCAAAGACATAAATAATAACCACTGGCAACATCAAAACAGCATATGAAATGCAAAGAGAAAAAAATGTGCTTACCAATATTTCCTCCAATTTCATACAAAAAAACTTCTCCTTTCTTGAGAGTCTGGGCAACCCCACTATGAGGGACAAAACAAACCGATTAGTTGTATCATCAAACAGCTTGCAAGTAAATCACTTTAATGTGCTTGGGGAATTCTGGCTGGTATGGAAAATTCATAACTTAGACACACTGTAATTATCTACACGTTTGTATTTTCCCATCTGTTAAATGTACCCAATAGGTAATAAAAGTGTCACACCTGTAAATTAAAATAAACAAACGGAATTATACATCTGAAGGCAAAATAGTAAATCAGTATCTAAATCTGTAAAATTCAAAGGAAAAGTGAATGTAACCTTTCAGCTGCCAATCAAATTATTAATATGATTATCCACTTTGTATACAAGCCGAAATGGTCCTCATAAAACTATTAAAAGAAATGTTTCCACCTTAGTTTTCACATTATGCTTATTCAATAAGTATTTATCATAGGTTTGCTGTGCTGACAACTCCAGTAGTGTGCAAGATGCATGTAAGGAATAAGACATGCTTCTGGCTGGATGTGAAGGCTCATGCCTGTAATCCCAGCACTTTGGGAGGCCAAAGCAGGTAGATCGCTTGAGCCCAGTCTGGGCAACATGGCAAAACCCCGTTTCTACCCAAAAATACAAAAAATGTAGCCGTGCATGGTGGTGAGTGCCTGTGATCCTAGCTACTCAGGAAACTGAGGTGGG
Organism: Symphalangus syndactylus; assembly: GCF_028878055.3. Classification (NCBI taxonomy): domain Eukaryota; kingdom Metazoa; phylum Chordata; class Mammalia; order Primates; family Hylobatidae; genus Symphalangus; species Symphalangus syndactylus. The sequence continues at coordinate 107,312,140 of NC_072424.2, forward strand.
AGGACTGCTTGAGCCCAGGAGATGGATGTTGCAGTGAGCTGAGATTGTGCCACTGCACTCCAGCCTGGGTGACAGAATGAGATCCTGTCTCCAAAAAGAAAAAAAAAAAAAATAAGCCATGCTCCTCTGTCAGTTGTGCAGATGAGGGCAGCACAGACCCTCAGAGTGGAAGCAAATTATGTTATTATCTTTTTGTAAAAGAATTACCTGAGAAACCTGCTAAAAATTCAGATCGAGAGCTCTAGAAACTCAGATTTAGCTGGTCTAGGATAAAGCCCAAGAAACTGCTTTTCAAATGCTCTGTAGTGGATTCTGAAGCATGGCAAGGTTAGTGGACCACTGAGATAAGGCCCTGAAGACACACTCTCTGGAACTGAGAAGAGAAAATCAGGTCTGACTTGTATTCAAGCCATTAGGAAGAGCATGGTGTGGCAGCAGCGCTCCTCACCACCCATGGAATGGCTCATCTGGTTCTCCTCCTTTCTCTCCCTGCCCTGTGTCCCTGGCACACTGGACATTCAGGGCTCTCTGGGCCCTCATGCTATGTTTCACCTGCTGCACTGCATCTGATCCACTTTGTTTCCAACTACAGTATAGGTTTAGCTTTTAAATAATTTAATCATTATTATTTTTGTTTTTAATCTAGTACATAACACAATCAACTATGGATCTAAAGAGAATCCCTGTTTCTGTGAAACCCAAATTGAATGTTTCAGGAGACTTGATTTAAAGAAAAACATCTAGTTAGATATTGCTCTCAGACTGATTCTCAAGTACCTGTGTTCCACTTTAAAGAAACAGGAACTAGATTTCCTGGTATATTCAGATTTTTGCATAATGCTAATCAACAAATTCATCATTAAAGGCAACAATCCTTTACCAAAGAAAGAATGAATGTGCGATTTATTATACATATATTGTATATCATTCATGTGTCCATTGGCTTCAGTTGAGGAGGTGGGGGAGAAAAAGAATGGAAGGATATAGAGTTTCTACCTGCCCCAACACAGGTGGAATACAAATGGAAGAAGCACAGGAATGTGGTGGAAGAAATACATAAACATTTACTGATAATTTCACTTACTATGCGGCCCAGACAGACAGTGCCATATGCTGCATGGTCATTTTCCTAGTTAATTACAACAATAGATGCTATTCTGGTCCATTCTTATAAATGAGGAACTTGATACTTAAAGAGATGATAAAAACTAGCTGAAGGTGAAACAGAAACAGTTAGCTTTGAAATCCAGACTGCGTCCCGAAGCATAAGGAAAGGGGTCGAGGACTGGGGGCAGAAGTGAGGTAAATGGAGAAGTTTACCAGACTTCCATCTAGGTGGAGAAGGAATAGGAGGAAGAGCGGGAAGAGGATACTCTGCTCCAGGGGTAGCAAATGCTTATTGAATACAAACACCACAAGCAGAAAATCCAAATTTGTCAGAGGATAGTTGTCACAAGCTGGTGCTTTCTATAACAATATAACTATAATTGTTTCATGCTATACCTTAAATATTAAAGCCACAGTTGAATGTGGGGTACAGCTTCATAGTCTCATATCACTAGCAAGTAGAAGAACAAAAGTACAGACTACATTGAGCACTTGGGTCCTGAAAGTAAATGTAAATTAACTGTGTCTGGCTGGAAAGAGCTGCTTATATGTGAAGTCTGGCCAGGTCTTCAGGTACACGTTCTGGGAGAGAATGAGAACATGGCTGGTGGGAAGAATGGCAAAAGTTAGTATCTACTAAGTCAAGGTAGGGAGCAGAGAGGAAGTGGACTGACTTTGCAGAAGCTGCAAGACACTATAGGGAGCAAAGACATCTGAGATCTTCCAACTGCCTCCAGGACATAATCCCCAAAAATCCATCTACTGTCAGACTCTGCACTACTGGTTCCCAGATCTATGACGCTCTGTAGATCCTCCAGCCAGGAGTGAAACCACAGATTTAGAATTCCAGCTCTAGCACCTATGAAAAATGTGTGACCTTGCAAATCTCTTTTCTTATCAGTGAAACAGACGTAATAATAGCACTTACTTCAGAGTGCTGTTCTGAGGGAAGTTTACGCTGGCTTATTGAAGCCTAGATATTACCAATAAGCCTGTCTCTCATTTCATCACCATCTGCTAGCTGCACAGATTCACCCTTTCTCCCAATTTATAAACCCTGAGGGAAGGTACTTTAAAATATATGTTTATATCTCCCCTTCCAATTATGGTACTAGAAGTATTTAATATGTTTCTGTTCTGTTTAAGGCCCTGTCCTAGAACAGAAACATATTAAATACTTCTAATACCATATATTAAAATTGCAGAGGCTTTGGCAGAAAGCTTGATTGAAGCCCCCAAATGTTAGAATGAGGAGGTTAAATTCAATGAAAGACCAAGACAGAGTATTCATAAACTGAGATGCCAATGCCCTGGATGTCCCTCTGTTTTTAAACATTTAGTTTATTTCAGTGACTGAAAATGAGGCTGGAGGAGGCATGAAAACATGACTTCAGCTAAAAGAAAGAATTCAAAGGGCAAAACCTGAAAATTCAATATACTTGTTAGAATCTCTAAAGTATAAGAAAAGACACTGCGAAGTGTTCTGGAAAGGGCATACTCTAATATAGTGAGAGGGATGCTAGCAGCTTTCAAATGACTCTCCCTGCCCCGTCAACTCCAAAATATAGATGAAGGGCCTGTTGTCCTTAATGAGGATGGTATGTTCTCCCCTTGAGACTCCAGCGCTCAAAGGCCTGGTTTTCCTTTTTCAATTCTTTATGGTTTGTTTTTAAATTTGACCATTTTGAAATTCATTATATTTCAAAGAAAAAGTTGTGTCTTTTCTTTATTTTAATGCCACTGCATCCTAATTAGTAATTTTCCTTACAGCCTACAAACAGTAATTAACATATAATTCCAATCAACATATCCTGGAAAGAATATTGAGTGGTCTTGCTTGGCAAGCCCATCATAGGCCCAGTGAAGCAACACTCAGAAATCCTGCTTGAATCAGGCTCAACCTGAACACAAGCCACATCAAATGAACTAAACTCATTCCAACAGTCTAATGGTTAAGTCTGCTGTTCTCTTCTGCTGGGAAGACAATATTTTTAAGCATTTCATACTACCCCCCAATTAAAACAGAAAAAAAAGAAGAAGAAGCGAAGGCGAGAGAGAGAGCAAGTGACTTAAGCCATGGAATAATTAACACAAAACAGGCCTCTACCTTTCTTGGCTGAGAAACCTGGCAAGTACATCACTGGCTTTTAGCTCTTCAGTTAGCTGTATTGCCATGGAAACTTTCGAAAGATGGGGAGCTTGCACTCGAATCACTCCCTGAGGAACGTCAGCCTGCAAAGCAATAATGACACTGGAACAAAGCTGGCAGCAGCTGGAACGTGTAACTCTACAATGCATTATATAGTAAGTGTGCTTAACTACCACGCATTTTACTTCACTACATAAAAACCTTAACTACTGTATAATGTAATTTGCTAAATTACATCAAACCTCAAATATCCTCTTAATGGTGATAGGGGAACTTTATAATGCCTGTGCAGTAATGCTTAATTATTTTTAAAGATGTAAAGAATGACAGCAATAACCATTACTGCCATATTAAGTGCTGATTTCTGAGTATTATCTACTAGAGGGTGCTTCTTCATGTAGCAATTTATGAAATTGAATCAGAAAGAAGTTACTCTGTGTGCTATTGCAGTATGTGCATTTGAAAAATCTTTCTGGACATTCACAAAATTTCACAAAATTTTTTTGTCTCTGAATGTTTTATAAAAAAGAAACACACTTTTCTATTTATATTATGTCTGTTCCCCATTTGGTTAACGAGCTCATGCTTTTTGGCTATACACTTTGAACTTACGATGACCCCATTCTAAATCTTTTGCCCATGGATGTGAAAAACATTTTATGGATTCGAGGATACCAGTGAAAGTTTATGAGGTTTGTAATACCAAAATGTCAGCTATAGCATTAGAAATATTAGGCTTCATTAATTCCTAAATGGTTTTGCCAAAATAAATACTATTATTTATAACCATTATGACTTGGACCTTAGAATAAACAGCACACACAAATCATGTTCAAAAGATAATGCTTTAAATAATACAAATACCCTTTTCAATTGAACCAAAATTTATTAAGCATCTACTGAGTACTAGATATTGTACTAGGTTTACTTACCCAGTAATAAATAAGAAACAAGTCCTTTACTGCATAATATTATTTTGTGCCCACAATATCATGTCCTTTTTTTTTTAAATGTACATGGTCTTGAATTGTTTTTTTAAAAAATATACAGCTCAGGAGTTTGAGACTAGCCTGGCCAACATGGCGAAACCCTGTTTCTACTAAAAATACAAAAATTAGCTGGGTGTGGTGGTGCCCATCTGTAATCCCAGCTACTTGGGAGGCTGAGGTAGGAGAATTGCTTGAACCCAGGAGGCTGAGGTTGCAGTGAGCTGAGATGCACTCCAGCCTGGGAGACAGAGTGAGACTCCATCTCAAAAAATAAATAAATAAATAAAAATAAAATAAAATAAACGTCGAGCAGAGATATACAACAGATGCCATTAATTTGATTTCTTTCAAAGTTCCACAAAAATAATATACCTTTAGAATCAGGCTCTATAAAAATGTAGGTATCCGGTCGGGCGCGGTGGCTCACGCTTGTAATCCCAGCACTTTGGGAGGCCGAGGCGGGCGGATCACGAGGTCAGGAGATCGAGACCACGGTGAAACCCCGTCTCTACTAAAAATACAAAAAAATTAGCCGGGCGTGGTGGCGGGCGCCTGTAGTCCCAGCTACTCGGAGAGGCTGAGGCAGGAGAATGGCGTGAACCCGGGAGGCGGAGCTTGCAATGAGCCGAGATTGCGCCACTGCACTCCAGCCTGGGTGACAGAGCAAGACTCCATCTCAAAAAATAAATTAATTAATTAATAATAAAAAAATAAAAATGTAGGTATCCTAAAAGATTTAATATTGCTTCTCAGTAATATCAGAGATTTAGTGTGGGAATAACAAGGAAAAGAAGCAACACGGTATAAGACTGTACAGTGAGTATGGGATTGTGGAAGGCCACGGACTGCAAACAACAGCTAGACCTGCAAAGGTATCACAAAGGACCTGACCATCAACCTCAGAAATCCTGCTGCAGAGTGGGTGGTGCCCCACCCGCCTCCTTCCTCTGACCAATCAGTGAAAGGCCACAGAACACATTACTCCAAACCTGAACAAAAATGGACAAAGCCTTCCAGGGCCTTACACTCATGACTCTGCTGGGCTAACCTTGGTCATAGCATCCTCCTCTAACTTCTCTTGCAGGACATATTATGCTCAATTCAATTTGAAGGACAACCTAATCCCAATCTCCCAGTTCCAAGCCCCCAATTCCAACCTGTGCCCACACCCCTCAATTCCTGCTTCATCTTTCTATCCAGCCTGAATCCTTGGCTTGGTTTTTTGACTTATTGATACTTTAGTCTATGACCTTGACCTCATCCCTAGGATACAAGTATAATTTCCCTTTGTCCTTGATTCTGTGACAGGCTTTATTTTCACTTATAACACTTCGGAACACGTGCTGCTTCTTGCAATGGATGGGGCATTTCGTGTGGCACAAAGCAGTTATTAAATCAATGGTGTAACATACAACTCAGCAACTCCATGAACTTCTCCCTTGGGTTTGAACTCTAGGTTATTTTCCACTATGGCCATTTAACCTGTTCGCATGGCCTCACCTATTTGTTGCCTCACAGGAGGTGGAAAATAATAAGTGGCAGGGACACCTATAACATTAGACTGAAAATTGTAATAGCAACATCTGAAGCACTGAGACTATGCTCATAAAACCCTAATCCACCTTGTCTACTCAGTAAGCACAACAATATTGGTATTTTGGATTCTGTTAGTTTATCACTATTATTATTACTATTGTTTTGTGGAGGGACTTGAACAGCAGGCTAGAGCTTGCAGATAGCCATGTGCTTTATATTGAGGTTAAAAGTTAGGAAATCCTGGTTAAGTCATAGTGTCAAATATCCTTATATACAGGTTTATCAGGGACAGAAATTGCTCCCATAATCACATCTTACCCAGCCCTAGAATATCAAGAAGGCAGCCAAATTTACACTGACATTTAAAGTGAGGATGACTGGATTAAGTTTTTATATAGAGAAAGTCCATAATAAATGAGTTGCAAAATCAAAATGATTCAGAAAGTAATATGTTACCATAGAGAGTTCAGGGATATGGCAATCTTAGTCAGCTCCGTGCCTTTTCCCCCACTATTTCTTGTAGAACCTTCTACTGTTTGGATAAAAAAGCCCATCAGCACTCCAAGCTTTCCTATCTTTGTGTACATTCTACTCCCCCTCCCAAATATCTGCTGACCATTTTCAAGGCTCAGCTTAAATACCTCAAACTCCATGGAACCTTCCATGCTCCACAGAGTCAAAAGGAATCTCTTCATTCCACTGACTGTCCTTCATAAGGGTCCTACTATATGACCTGTATTCTGGTTGTATGCCACATATCTGACTCATATCTGTAGCCACCCATCAATGTTTATTGATTAAATGAATCATTCAAAATTACTTATTTTTTGTTTTTACTAACAATGATAACATAAACAAAGTAAAATTTCTCTAGAATAAAAGAAAGTATGCCAAAGGATATTTCCTTAATGGCAAAAACTCATCTTAGGAACATTGTCTAAAAGAAACAAGTTAAGGTGCCTCTATCCACCATATGGTATTCCCTCCACTACCAAGAAAAGACAGGAAGGGAAAGAAAGCAGAGAAAAGGAATTAAGTACGTTACAAGAGATAATTCAGTCACTTACTTCTGTAGAGAGCCAAAGAGAAAAGCCAGAGTTACTAACATTAGCATGTACCTGCTTGGGGATGTAGTCTCTTTTCCCCTCCAACACATCTCATGAAGAGCTGAATGTATTAGTCTCTTCTTGTGCTGCTATGAAGAAATACCCAAGACTAGGTAATTTATAAAGAAAAGAGGTTTAATTGATTCATAGTTCCTCATGGCTAGGGAGGCCTCAGGAAACTTACAATCATGGCAGAAGGCACCTCTTCACAGGGCAGCAGGAGAGATAAATGTCAAGCAAAAGGGGAAGAGCCCCTTATAAAACCATCAGATCTCATGAGAACTCACTCACTATCACAAGAACAGCAGCATAAGGGTTACCACCCCCATGATTCAATTACCTCCTACCAGGTGCCTCCCACAACACATGGGGATTACGGGAACTAGAATTCAAGATGAGATTTGGGTGGGGACACAGCCAAACCATATCATTCCATCCCTAGCCTTCCAAAATCTCATGTCCTCACATTTCAAAACATAATCATGCCTTTCCAACAGTCCCCCAAAGTCTTAACTCATTCCAGCATTTACCCAAAAGTCCAAGTCCAAGGCCTCATCTGAGACAAGGCAAGTCTCTTCCACCTATGAGCCTGCAAAATCAAAAGCAAGTTAGTTACTTCCTAGATACAATGGGGGTACAGGCATTGAGCAAATGCACCCATTCCAAATGGGAGAAATTGGCCAAAACAAGGGGGCTACAGGCCCCCATGCAAGTCCGTAATCCAATAGGGAAGTCACCAAATCTTTTTTTTTTTTTTTTTTTTTGCAATGGATTCTTGCTTTGTCACCCAGGCTGGAGTGTAGTGGTGTGATCTCAGCTCACTGCAACCTCTGCCACCCGGGTTCAAGCGATTCTTCTGCCTCATCCTCCTGAGTAGCTGAGATTATAGGTGCGTGCCACCATGCCCAGTTATTTTTGTATTTTTAGTAGAAACGGGGTTTCACCATGTTGGCTGCTGGTCTTGAACCCCTGACCTCAAGTGATCCACCCGCCTTGGCCTCCCAGAGTGCTGGGATAACAGGCATGAGCCACCATGCCCAGCCTAACCAAATCTTAAAAGTTCTAAAATGATCTTCTTTGACTCCATGTCTCACATTCAGGTCATGCTGATACAAGAGGTAGGCTCCTACAGCCTTGGGCAGCTCTGCCTCTGTGGCTTTGCAGGGTACAGACCCCCTCCTGGCTGCTTTCACAGGCTGGTGTTGAGTGTCTGCAGCCTTTCCAGGCACATAGCAACAGCTGTCAGCGGATCTACCATCCTGGGGTCTGAAGGACAATGGCCCTCCTCTTATAGCTCCACTAGGCAGTGTCCCAGTGGGGACTCTGTGTGGGGGCTCCAACCCCACATCTCCCTTTTGCACTGCCTTAGCAGCAGTTCTCCATGAGGGTTCTGCCCCTGCAGCAAATTTTGCCTGGACATCCAGGCATTTCTACGCATCCTCTGAAATCTAGGTGGAGGTTCCCAAACCTCAATTCTTGACTTCTGTGGACCTACAGACTAAACACCACATGTAAACTTGCCAGGCTTGGGGTTTGCACCCTCTGAAGTAATGGCCCGAGCTGTACCTTGGCCCCTTTTAGCCATGGCTGGAGCTGAAGCAGCTGGGATTCAGGGCACCATGTCCTGAGGCTGTGTAGAGCTGGGGTGCCCTGGGCCTGGCACAGCAAACCAGTTCTCCCTCCTAGGCCTTTCTGACTGTGATGGGAAGGGCTGCCTTGAAGGTCTCTGACATGCCTTGGAGACATTTTTCCCATTGTCTTGGTGATTAACATTTAGCTCCTTGTTACTTATGCAAATTTCTGCAGTGGGATTGAACTTCTCCCCAGAAAATGGGTTTTTCTATCACATTGTTAGGCTGCAAATTTTCCAAACTTTTATGTTCTGCTTCCCCTTCAATGCTTTGCCGCTTAGAAATTTCATCCACCAGATACCCTAAATCATCTCTCTCAAGTTCAAAGTTCCACAGATCTCTAGGGCAGAGTCAAATTGCCACCAGTTTCTTTGCTAAAGCATAGCAAGAATCACCCTTATTCCAATTGCCAACAAGTTCCTCATCTCCATCTGTGACCACTTCAGCATGGACTTCTTTGTCCATAATACTATCAGCATTTTGGTCAAGGCCATTCAATTAGTCTCTAGGAAGTTCGAAACTTTCCCACATCTTCCTGTCTTCTGAGCCCTCCAAGTCTCTAGTTCCAAACTCTTTCACATTTTCTTATCTTCTTCTGAGCCCTCCAAACAGTTCCAACCTCTGCCTGTTACCCAGTTCCAAAATCACTTCCACATTTTCAGGTATCTTTATAGCAGCATCCCACTCTATCGGTACCTATATCTGTATTAGTCATGGTTCTCTAAAAGGACAGAACTCATAGCATAGATGAGTTTATTAAGGAGTATTGACTCACACGATCACAAGGTGAAGTCCCACAATAGGCCATCTGTAAGCTGAGGAGCAAGGAAGCCAGTCCAAGTCCCAAAATCTCAAAAGTGGGGAAGCTGACAGTGGAGCCTTCAGTCTGTGGCTGAAGGTCAGACAGCCCCCTGGTAAACCACTGGTGTAAGTCCAAGAGTCCAAACGTTGAAGAACTTGGAGTCCAATGTTCCAGAGCAGGAAGCATCCAGCCAGGAGAAAGATGAAGGCCAAAGGACTCAGCAAGTCTGTCCTTTCCACTTTCTTCTGCCTGCTTTTATTCTAGCCATGCTGGCAGCTGATTAGATGGTGCCCACCAAGCCTCTCCCAGTCCACTGACCCAAATGTTAATCTCCTTTGGCAACACCCTCACAGACACACCCAGGAACAATACTTTGCCTCCTTTAATCAAGTTGACACTCAGTATTGACCATCACACGAAGAAGGCCTCTAATAATATGACCATAAGCCCATGCTTTCTAAATGAGCTCAGGTACCATAGCTTTGGGGAGTATGACCATGCCATGCTTCCTTATGAAATGAGGTATTGAGTTCAGGGTGGTAAAAGGACTTGCACAGAAAGCACCACATCTGACCCAGGAATCTAGGATCTTTCTGATAATTAAGAGTTTTAATAGAAGAGTCCCAAGATACTAGCTTCTGGGGGCAATTGGGAGTTTTCACATAGATGTGTAATGTTAGGTAATTGACATATTATGGGGTACACAGGCTGGTTTTTGCCAAGATGGGAAGCAGCATGAGTACTCTCCTACAGATTCCTTCTGGCTATGAAATAAAAACATTTCCCACATCCCTTTCCCTCAATGAGCGGGGGATGAGGTTAAGCCACCTTTGAGCTCAGCAAGAACCCTTCCCAAGCTACAAACTGTAATCATTTTGACTCATTTCACAAAGAGCTGGAATATCAATATCCTTGGAAAGCATTTCATTAAACCAACAATGGTACATGGTTTTCATTAAACCTTCCTAGGCTGACATTCTCTGACCACTAGAGAACCTGTATTCTACGGCAGGGAGAGAGTCTGTGTGGTTTGTGTGTCTACAGGATATGAACATTTCTCAGCTTGTTTATTTCTGTAGTGATTCATCCCATCCAAATTCTTACAACAATACAGAGGTTGAGAGTTTGACTCAATATGGATATACAACGCTCTTTATCTCTGAAGAAGAAACGAGTTTAACCAGTATATATAATGGTAAAGCTAAAGAGTTAAAGTTGTTTCTGGGAAGTTTTTGCTGGATATCTTGACAAGGAAGGCCAAATGATATTTACAAAGATGATAAACAATAAATTATGCCAAAGCCATCATTTAAATGGTGTATGACAACCACTATTAAGTACTAGCATCATGCTGTATCGAATACTGAAGTTATTAGTATACTAATTACATTGAGCTGCCAAGCTTTGAAAACACACAACATGCCTGATCGTTAAGCCAAACAGTCCATTCTTAACTTGAGCCATAATAATAACTGAATCTGTACACAGTATGATCTTTATAACCCTTCTCTTTCACATGTTTTAATCTAAAATTGTCACTCTGTCCCCTGCTTTTTTTTTTTCCCATTGAGATAGGGGAGGAGTGCGCTTGTGAACTGCAGTTAAGTGAGGTACAGCAGGACTGGAGAAGGGCAGTATTTGACTAACACACCATCAAAGAAAAGTCACAAAGGATTTTACAACTTCGAGAGTGTTAATTTCTTATGCATGCTAAGATTATTAAAATAGAGAAAATAACCTCATATGGTCTTCACATGTTTTACATATTGAACTAAAGTTTATATTTCTAAACCTGATTTTATTATTATCTGGTTAAATAACAATTTTAGCATTTTTTCATAAGGTATATAAAAACACTGCATTGCTCATATTTTTGCACTCTAGAGATTAGAAATTTAATGTCAGACCCGTAGAAGAGGTCTCTTTCTTTTTCATTAAAAGCTAATTTAAATGTAAAGCTGACATTTTTTATGCTACAGAAAACCCTTTTTATCTTCAAAAGGGCAAATTGGAAATACAGCTTTTTCAAAAAGAAGGCCAGATATAACACATATTTTAGAAAATTAAACAGGGACATTTTAGCAAGGTATCTTAAACTAAAATGGTATATTCATCACCTTAGTCTGAACTGACTATACTGGGAAGTGGTGATATAAAAGGAATTCGCTACTATCTTGAACTATGTGCTAATTATAATTGGATCTTTGTTATCCAAATGCCTTAAACTTTTATCCAACTCACAGATTCAAAGGATTTTAAAGAAAAGCTTAAAATAACTTCCGTAGTTAATAAGCATTTAATTTCCAATGACATAAGTTCTAATATTTTTTCTTGTAATGTGGTATTTTTATGCACTATTAAAAATCAGGGAATGTCATAAAAAGAAATAAGATTTTGTGCTTGATATTGTAATCTGATTTTCCACTTGGGTCCCCAAGTAAATCCAGACACTATTTCCAGACCTAAAGCAGATGCTTGAAACAATACCTGAACAATGCTTTGCAGCAAGAACCGTTAAATGTAATCAGAGATGCAATTCTAAGCAGAGCTGTGCATAAAGGCACGCAACCCTGGCCACAAACGACACAGCATCTACACCGCACTGATGCCAATACCAGGATTCTTCTAGTAGTAGCAACAGATTTCTTTTTCACATCCATAGCCCTACACTTTAAAATGTGACAGCATTATTCTGGAACTTTCAGCAAGTCACGTAAGCTCTCCAAAGCTTGAGTTCCTCCCTGGTAAATTAAGGATGTGATACTAGCATGTCCCAAGTTAACACTAACATTAACCCTATGAGAGAAAGCCTTTTGTTTCCTTGACCTATGAGGTCAGATGTGGTGAGCAGCATGGCGTCTTTGACAGAATCTCACAGAGCCACTCTGTACCCTCACTCTCATAAATGAACAGCCTCCCTTTAAGAGGTGAGCTTGAATGACAGAAGAAACATCCTACAAACCTAAGTCACAATAACCCTGAGGCCTGGATGAGTCAACAAATCATAACCAATTGTTCATCAAAGCTGCCCCCACATTCTTAGTAGGCAGAGATGCAATCTGAGGTAATTATAAGATATCTGGGATTTCCTTTAAAATTCTAAAAGGAAAAAAACGTGGGAGACAGGATGCAACAAGATCAGAAAAATGTGTTCAATTATTGATGATAAAGGTTTGGGGGGCTCATGTACTATTCTTTCTGCTCGTGTGTGTTAAAAAAGTTTCATGATAAAATTAAATATACATGTTCATACACACACACAAACACACCAATAGGAAGAGGGAATTACTCTTCCAGTTTTTAGACAATACACACGCCCAAGTCCTGCCCTGGGAGTGTCTGACTCAGTGGGTCTAACGAGTCACCCACTCATGGTTTGCTTTTTGCTTTGTTCTAAAATAATATTACCAGGCCAGGTGCAGTGGCTCACACCTGTAATCCCAGGTGTGAGAGGCTGAGGAGGATTGCTTGAGGCCAGGAGTTTGAGACCAGCCTGTGCAACATAGCAAGACCCTGCCTCTACAAAATAGTTTAAAAATTAACCAGGCATGGTGATGCATGCCTGTAGTCCCACCTACTCGTGAGGCTGAGGGGGAAAGATCCCCTGAGCCTGCGACTTTGAGGTTACAATGAGCCATGATTGCACCATTGCACTTCGGCCTGGGTGACAAAGCAAGACCTTATCTCCAGAAATGAACAAACCTTTAAAAAATTAAATATTACAGATGCCTCTATTGTGAACTTCTGGTTAAACACCATTAACCTGATCCTACCCTATCATTTTATAAAAGAAACTGAAGCCCACAGAGGTAAAATGACTTGTCACACTCACTCATGGCAGAGCTGGGGCTATATCCTCAGGCCACATGACTTCTGAGGTGTATGTGTGGATGTAGGTGTGTGTGTTATCAATCCCAACAAGTTAAAGGCTATCAGAAAATGATTATTATTAATGGTCTACAATTTTCTTATTTTTCCTCCAACTGTTTCTTCCTAGTATAATTAATGGATAAGACATACTAGTATTTAAGAACATCTACATTTGGACCAAACACTCAGTATGCTATAGTCACTAAAAACATTTGCCTTATGAGGTAAATTGAGTACATCTTAAAACCTGGCTCAAATTATTAATTACCTAGTCTAGCACATCTTAATAATACAAATGCCCAATTATAAACAGTTGGCTTTAATAGCATACGAAATTTTATTTTTTTAAGAGGGGTGTCACTGTGTTACCCAGGCTGGCATCTAACTCTGGGCACAAGTGATCCTCCTGTTCAGCCTCCCAAGTAGCTGGGACTACAGGTGCATGCCACTGCATTGAGCCAAAGCCTCTTAAAAATATTACCTTGAAGAATGTTTATGATCTATAATCTCTTTCACTCTTCAGTCCCTGGCAATCTAGCTTTTTCCATAAATTATTGACAATGCTTTGGGGAAAGTAATAATTAAACTTCAAATTCAAAAACCTTTGTCCAATGTTAACCTTACTCAGTCTCTCTGCAGCATTTGGCACTATAACCAAGCTCTTTTTACTTACTCTACTCTTCCTGCCTGGGCTGCAGAGAAACTATACATCCTTCAACTTTCTCTTACTTCCTATTATTTCCTAGCCTCCTTCACCAGCTCTTCTTGAACGGCCCATACTTAAATATTGGAATCTCCTAGAGATCTCTCTGCCTCTTTATTTTCTTACTCCATATATCCACCTTGTGTAATATGAACCGCTCTATGGCTTCAACGACAATCTCTAGGCTAATCCCAAAGGTGTGCCTCCAACGCTGGATGCTCCTTGAAATTCCGGCCTGTAGCCGACTCTCACACAGGCACGTTAACCCGAAGTGTCAAAAACTCACTTTTAAGTCTGTCCGCCTTTTGCTTGATGCTAAAGTCACCCAAGGCAAAATTTGGCAAGTCATTCTAGATTCCCTTCTTCTTCCACACCCTTCACATGCAGCCAGTATCCATATCTTGCAGGGTTCCTATTGGCTCACATTCTAAACTTCTTTCCATTCTCAACTGGGCCTTGGCTCTAGCCCAGGACCATTTTAAGAACTACATATAGAACATATTTTATAACAGCAGTAATTCATGTTCATTGTATTACCACCCATAAGCCCAGAGTTTTGGTATATATCCTTCTTAGAGTCCTTCTGTGATCTATGGAGAAACAGAGGATAATGGTAAAGAGTCCATGGATTTAAAGTCATATAGATTTGGTTTCAAATTCCAGCTCCACTAATTCCTATCTAGATAACCTTAGTAACTTTAAGATTGCTAATTCTCAATTTCCTCATCTGAAAAAAATTAGACAATAATACACTCCAATTAGACTACCATAAATATTACATGAGACAATGTTTGTAAAATGTTTAGCATGTCTGACCTCTGCAAAGCATTAAAATCATATTTATTACCACCTAAAAATATAGCACTACACCATTCACTGATTCATAACTTCTTTTTTCACATAGTAGCATATTACGAATCTCTTCAATGTCAAGATATGCATTTGTACACTTTCATGGTATTTCTCTGTATAGATATGCCATAACATATTTAACTAGCCACCTCTATTCTTTTGGATTATCTCTAATTTTGGTCAGTGTAAGAAAATGGCAATGAACTTAACCATAAATATTTGCATGTTCATGCTATTACCCTCTTTGGAGGAATTTCTGAGTCCAGCGAAGAGCATGGCTTTCAGGACTTTGCCACATGCCACCATTCTCTGGAAGGACTCTACCAATTTATATACTCCCATCAACAAGGAAATTACCTACCATCTCCTACCCACCCTCCAATCTTACACTCCCTCAATCTTTCCTTCACCTTTCAGCAGTTCCCTGTCATGCACAGAATAGAAACTTTGCTCTTTATCTCTCTTGAGGCTCACTCCTACTTCCCCTCTGCCCCTGTCTCTCTATGAACCTAAGTGGCCAGTTAGTATGACCTGATTTTCTCTCCAAACATTTCAAATATCCCCACTTAAATGTCTAATAGACATCATATTCAATATGTCCTAAATTGAAACCATGAAATTGAAAGCAATACCATCCTTCCTATTTCTCAGGCCAAAAATCAGAGTCATTTTTGACCTCTTTTGTTCTCCTACATGATTCCCATCAGGAAATCTCAATGGCTCTAACTTCAAAACAAAATCCAGAATCCAACCATTTCTCCACTTTCCAATGCTGATACCCTGGTCTGAACCACCATTATCTCTTACCTGGATTACAAGAATCTCCCAAACGATCTCCCTATTTTTCTTTGCTCCCTTATAGTCTATTCTCAACACAACAGCCTAAGGAATCATTTTAAAACATAGTATAGATTTTCAAGCCTTTGCTTTAAGCCCCATTTCACTCAGAGTAAATCCGAGTTTCTAATGATGGTCTGTCTACAAGGCCCTATGCAATCTTGTCCCATTGGCCGTCTGAACTCATTTCACACTACCATTCCCTCTGCTGGCTTCACTCCAGCTACACTCACGCCTTAAGGTAAGTTCCTGTCTTGAGGTTTTTGCACAGACTGTTCTTTCTGCCTGGACTGAGTTTCCTGAGATATACACGCAGCTCAACTCCCTGCCCTTCTTCTTGTTTTTGCTTAAATGAATAATATCCAGACTATCTCAACTTAATAGTGCCAGGGGATCTCCTTCCCAATTCCCCTTGTTCTGTTGTTTTTATTACTTTTGGAGGATAAATCACATACTAACACATTATATGAATTACTTCCTAGATTTGCTTTTATTTTTAGAATTTAAGATCTAGAAGAGCAGTGATCTTTATATGTTTTGTCCAATAATTTATATTTCAAGTACCCAGTAATTCCTGGCACACAGTAGGCACATATCAAATAACTGTTTAACAAATGAAAAAAGCTACCGCCAGGCAATTTCATGCCCTATAGTTTCATACTGCATATTTAAATGATTTGGAGGAGAGTCAAGAAACTACAGCAACCAGACAGAATGAAGGAGGGGGCGTGGCTTACAGCAAAGTAGATGGTCCATGTTCCATGCAAAAGGAACAGCTTCTGCTCAAATCCAGGCAATTGCTACCCTGCTGGAAAGCAGGCCCCTTACTGCCAGAAGATGAGGGGTGCCCCAACATCCATTTGTCATTAAGACGGTGGTTCAAACTTTCACATTAAATCTTTTAGTTTTAGAATTCTGGCAGTTGCCAGTTGGAAGCAACATGCAAAAAACTCTTGTTACTTAGTAACTTACCACATATCCACAGTATTTGAACTTAGCTTGCACCTCTACTTGTTCTGTAATTGCTTTCTGTGTCTATTTACTCTCCCTAATAAAATGACATAATTTTTTTAAAAAAATTTTGGATACCGATTAGATTTTTTTTTTTTTTTTTGAGATGAAGTCTTACTCTGTCACCCAAACTGGAGTGCAGTGGCACAAACTCAGCTCACTGCCTCCCAGGTTCAAGTGATTCTCCTGCCTTAGCTTCTCAAGTAGCTGGACTACAGGTGTGTGCCACCACGGCCAGCTAATTTTTATATTTTTAGCAGAAACGAGGTTCCACTGTCTTGGCCAGGCTGGAGATTAGAATTTTTCTACCAAAATGACAGGCCAAATGGGCCTCCACCATGGGCTGTGATGTCAGAAAGCTTCCACTACAGGTTAAATGGCTCTTCTCTAGTGACACCTGAACAACATTGATTTATTTTTCACATCTCGGCTTGACTCCCCAGTGAAGCCTCTCTCATGCTTACTTCCTGTTTTGTAGATTATGGTACCCTGGTCAGGCTTCAATCACATACCTCTGAGCTACATCCCTTCTACATCCCTTCTCCTGGCTCCTCGAGGGTGAGCACCCAGCTCCCTGACTCCCTGGGAACACCTAACATAAAGTGGGGGCCTAGCACCAAGGTGGCAGTAGCATTTTGTTAGATGAGTAACTGAATTTCACATAAGGAAAAAAAAAAAAAAAAACTCAAAGAGGTAAAGTTACAGCCAATATGTGATGAAACTGATATTTAAATCCCAAGCTTTAAAATGACAATAGTTTTTAAATAGTACAGAGATCATTCTCAGACCAGATCACGTCTAACTATGCCAAAGTGCAAACTAAAGAAGTTAATGCTTTTTTCCATAAATGACAAAATTACGAAAATATTCCATCTCCAAAAAGTAAACATTTCAGTTTTTCTAAATATTATTAAAAAGGTACACCCCAAATGTTTCCTTAAGTAGATCCTGAGCTTCAGAGTATCATGGCTAAATGCCCTATAAAAAGACAAGACTATAAAGTCACTTAATATGAATGAGAAGGGCTATAAAACAGACTTAAGTCACATATTTACAATGGTCTTAGAGGTAACAGAACATTCTAAAGTTAACCAAAAGCCAAAAAAATGCTTTCTAAAAGCCTTTAGGATAATATCAAGGCCTTTCTAAAAAAATAAGCATATTTACAACTTCTCTTTATGTTTTTAAAGATATTTAAAACATGATTTAAAATGTTTTACAATGCCAAGAAAGTATTATTTTTTAAGAGTGAGAGCTAAAAATAAATCTAAGAGAAAAACTTTGTTTTTATGGTTACCAGATCCATAAGCAGGCCAAAACCGAAAATTCAGACAAAGGCAGATAACTGCATTTTCACATTATTCCACAAGATGTCAGCATGTAACTGAACAACTTCAGTGGTGGTGGTAGTAGGGAGGAGGTGGATTCACTTAAATAGAACAATAGAAACCCTTTCATTTCATGATCTTACGCTACAGCTTTGGTAACTAACTTCGTAAACGTATATCCATGTATATTTTATTATTGTAAACCCAGTTCTTAATATATTCTTACAGTAGTTTATACAGATATTTAGGTATTTCTTTTTCGAAACACCTTAATTTTTTTCTTTCCAATTTAGCTCTCAAAATTCTTCTGATCAAATTAAGAACCTTCAAATACTTAATAAAGTCCAGGAATAATCCTAGGCACAACACAAACATCAACCTATTTGTCTGTCTGGATTAGTTATTTTTCCCCATTCTACAGATGAGAAAAATTTAGAAAAAAATGTCAGTGGTTCACATGAGGTTATTTACTCACTATGGATTATATATTCAGTAGGCGACTAGAGTTTCTGCAGGAGAGGTAGGGGTAGTGGTGTGTGTGTGTGTGTGTGTGTTTTCAGTCTTGTCTTGATATCTTCCTTTGTTCCCCATTAACAACTCACATGCTGAGTCACCAACACCTGACCAAGTATCAATACTGATCATTAGCAGCAGTAGTAGGAAGACAGTTACTGATGTCTTTCACTTACAAGTAGCACCACAGCCTAATAAGTAGCAGAAAGTCATACTACGAAAACATTAAATAAAAAATTTTGGTATTAAAAAAATACTTAAAATCTGAATAAATACATATCTCCACTATTTTCTTACATCATTTGTACTCTTATCTTGCTTTTCATATTTTTCTCGGTCATAAGCCATTTTCTTCAGCAATTTCTTCATGGCTCTTTTATCCTTTTTATGATTTTCCGTGTTTTGCTTCCTCACTTGGTTTACAATAAACTTGGGAATCTACAGAGAAAAGGAATTAAGCTTAGAGAGGAAAAAGAAACGCCACCATTTTAAATTACAAAAAAAAATTATATTTTTTAAATTTCAAAAAGAGTAAAGAGTTTCTCTTTTTGATAAGACTGCCATTTTACATGCACTATTCATTAAATCTGTGAAAAGAAAATGCTTCATATTATTCACTTACCAGGTGTACAGGGCATCCACGTGGTGTAATTTACCACCCACTGTGGAAGGTTCCAAAAGAGGCTTTGTGAAGTTCAAGGACATAGTGGCTGTCTTCCATGCCACACTGGAGACCCCCTGAGGTGACGAGCAGTAGAAGCCACCTCCATAGGTCTTTCCTTTTGCAGCCTCCTACCTACAGCCCTGCTAGCTAACCTCAAGTCCCCTTCTAATAACCAGCTAGCCGCTGCTGTCATGAGAGAAAGAACTCCCCCAAGAAACAAGAGCTGATAGGTAGCTAGCAAAAATCCAGGACAAATTGATCCTAAGAAATCACATTAGCAAAAACAAAATATTTTAAGGTATCAAAATGTAACCATGAAATAATGTTGACATTTGAAACATTGAGACTTAATAAATGGACGTTAATTTTTTATTTAAAAAACACATTCGAAATCATCTACATCAGTTGTCTTTTTATGGATTATAAAAATAAAGACTTCAGGATCTAAATATCATCACTCTGTCTTTTTAACAAATTAATGTTTGGAAGTTCCTCAAATAAGAGATTGAAATATTCAATACTATAATTTTGCTTGGAATCCCTTTAGGTCATTTTTTCCTAAATGCTTACAAGATGCCTCCTGAAAAATTATAAATTTCATTGGAAAATCAGCACCTAATCAACGAAGCCTCTCATCCACTACCATCCTCTGATAAGCTGTCAAAACAAGCTCCAAATAAGTGTAAAACAGAGAAAACCATTTTTAAAGATGTTCTCAGTAATAAGGATACAAAATGCATGCATCCCTTTCAATAAAGGGTCTATGAAAAAGAACTGAATAATCTGAAACCAAGATAGCATGGGCTTTTAAAAATACAGCAGGCCTAAACACTGAGAAATGGGAAAATAGGCAGAAGTAAATAAAAAGTACTTCTTACAAGGCATGTTTTGACATAATTTTAAGACAGAAATTCACAGGGCCCTCCTTATCTATATGAATAAAATGTCTAATATTTTCTGCACTCACAAATTTTAAATGTAAATTAATAAAGCTAATAACAAACATGCAATTTGTTTTTTAAACTACTAAGACCAAAGCATATGATATATACTTACTGTCCACAGAAGTTTTTGGTACCTAATCAATAAGTGCATGGTGTTTGCTGTCCCAGCTGCCATTACAAATTCTCGCTGTTCACTGGACTTCAATCCCAATGCATGACACATAAAGAGATTTGGGGCCATGACCATTGCTACATTCATGACTGTCATTTTATTTTTTTCTTTATTATCTATTACTCTTTGGAGAAATTCAAGAAGGGCCTGAAACAGAAACGACTCTTTGAGATTTGTATCACATACGAAGATAAAAGATTAAAGCACTGTAGCATATGCAACTTTTATTTCATTAAAAAAACAAGTTGTGTATAAGCACAGTCAACTAAACACATCCAACAGGCCCTGTTACCAAAGCTTCTCCACTTGGTTGATGCTCCCTGAGATAGAAATTTGCTTCTACTAAGGACCACAGCGCTGGGGAATGAAGCAGAGATGGCACACAGCTGAACTAAGGAGCAGAGAGAGGAGTGGGGAAGTGTCAGACCTCTGGCCTATGGGAGTCATGGAGAGCTGAAAAGTAATGTAAAACATCATACAAACATTTGCTTATTTCAGGAAATGCTGCACTTTCCTACGTAGAGATCTTTAAAAATTCCCTCAAAAAGGGTCATTCAACTTCAGTTTCATTTATTTAAGGCAATCAGTATCTGGCTGACGTGGAACTTATAAAGAATGAGCCAGGCACTGGGCATGATGGTGCATACCTGTAGTCCCAGGCACTGGGCATGATGGTGCATACCTGTAGTCCCAGATCGGTGGGAGGATCATCTGAGCTTAGGAGTCTCAGTCCAGCCTAGGCAAGAGAGAGAAACCCTCTCTCAAAAAAAGAAAAGAGAAGAGAAGAGAAAAACAGAAAAGAGAGAAGAGAGAAAAGAGAAAAAAGAAAAGAGAGAAGAAAAGAGAAAAGAAAAGAGAGGTGAGGGAATATTGTGATACAGAAAGCGGGCAAATGAGGAAAGACCAAAGAGAATCTTTCTTTTTTTTTGAGACCAGGTCTCTCTCTGTTGCCCAGGCTGGTGTGCAGTGAGAGATCATAGCTCACTACAGCCTCAAACTCCTGGGCTCAAGTGATCCTCCTGCCTCAGTCTCCAGAGTAGCTGGGACCACAGGTGCATGCCACCACGCCTGGCTAATTTTTTTGATTTTTCATAGAGGCAAATTCTTGCAATGTTGCCCAGGCTGGTCTTGAACTCGAGTTCAAGAAACACTTCCACCTCATCTTTCCAAAGTGCTAGGATTACACAGGTGTAAGCCACCATACCCAGCTGAGAATTTTTTTTTAAATGAATGAAAAGGAACTTTTCATCAGAACAGGTTAGGTTATGCTCAGCTTGATGCCACATACATCCACCCCTATTGCAGACACTCATTGTCCTCTGAAACTACCTTCTCCCAAAGGCAAAGGCAGCTGAGGTCACTCTCACAGGACTTAAGGCTTCAGATTTTTCTTTTGCCTTCTTCTTTTGTTCTAGAACAACAGTAACTATAACTGCACAGGTATTCAATGTTCTCTGTGAATGAGGCAGTTTATGAAGCACGATAGAGATTACTTAATCCTAACTTGGAGACAGCTGCTCTAATTACCTCCATTTTACAGATCAGAAAACAATGTTTGGAGAATGTAAGTAACTTCCTGGTGGTCATACAGCTAACAAATCCTGAGAAAGAATTTCATTACAGGTCTATCTGGCTTTTGTTTCTAAATTTTTAACTATTAAAAGAATCATTTTTTCATAGGTAGCCTAAAATCCCTACCCTAAAAAGGCCAAATATACTATACTAAAATGGAAAAAGGAAAAAAAGTATCTATCTTCCAAAGAATTTCAGGAAAAAAAAAAAATTCCTGTAAGTGCTAACAGGTTGCTTTTGAATCAAGTGTAACTGCTATATAGACCTTGAAAATTTGAAACAAATTAAGGACAGAGCTTTAATATATAACAATGATATTTATGTATCTAATTTCTAGTACAGTGCTCAGGAAGTTAAATTGTAATCCAAGCATAAAGTTATATAAAACAAGATGTTCTCAAATGAGGACAAAAGATTAATTGAAGTTTGGAAAAAATATTTAATTTTGTTCCACAGAGACCAGAGTAACTGTTCAGGGACCAGTGTATCTCTTTCTTTATGAGCATAAATTACAGAGATTAGGTAATAAACCGTTTTAATTGCGGTGTGCATATGTAATAACGTTACTCAAAATATTACTATCAGAATACTAGAGAATGAGAGAGCTGACATAAAATTAACGAGATGTTAGCCCAGCCCTTTGCTGAAGGAATTGCAGAATTTTCTATCTGAACCTTAAGAATTTCATATATAATATATATATATATATAATTTCAATAGTTTTGGGGATATAGGTGATTTTTGCTTACATGGATAAGTTCTTTTGTGGTGATTTCTAAGATTTTGGTGTGCCTGTCACCTGAGCAGTGTATAAGCTACCCAATATGCAGTCTTTTATCTCTCACCCTTCTCCTACGCTTCCGCTGAATTCCCAAAGTCCAGTGTATCATTCTTATGCCTTTGCATCCTCATAGCTTAGCTCCTACTTCTAAGTGAGAACATGCAATATTTGGTTTCTCATTCCTGGTTTACTTCACTTAGAATAACGGCTTCCGGTTCCATCCAAGTTGTTGCAAAGGCCATTATTTCATTCTGTCTTATGGCTGAGTAGTATTACATGGTGTGTGTGTGTATGTGTGTGTGTGTCTGTGTGTATGTATCTATCACATTTTATTTATACACTCATGAGAACTTCTCCTGTTTCAAAAAGTATTGACTTTATCACCGGCCTGGTGGTATCAATCTATCACGGGGTTCACTCTCTGAAAAGCCAGGTTTGAGTCCCAGCACATTTACTTATTAGCTGGGTATGATGTTAAATCTTTATATACCTCTGCTCTTTAAAGTTTTCTGATTTGTAAAATGGGAATACTTATCTCTCAGCCTGGAAGGATTGAGACAATGTATATAATGAGCTTCTTAAAACTACAAAAAAGATAAATGTCAAGAATTATATTAACATGGATCCCCTCTTGCTATCTTAAAATCAGTCTTCACTATTGTTCCAAGTCAAAGGTAGGTGTGATCATTGGTCCTAATGCACCATAATTCAAAGTAAAAAATGACTGTAGTTAAGCAGCTTGCCCAAACACACCTGTCACTTTACTACCACACCAAGATGTGGTATTTAACATGGTGCCTCCTAACCCTTAGACTTGCTGTAGCAATATTCCAAACAATCATGCACATGATTCTGTCCTTCAAATGACAACTGAAGGCGTGTTGCTAGCACTAGGTAAGTCAGGGAATTTTGCGTTAGACTTCCTGAAATTATATTGCATTGGAGTTTCCCTTCCCTTTTACAGAACTAAATTTATGGCTTATTCTTTGCACATATGGCATTCTTGTTAAAATGTTCTATTATTAAAGTTCTAGTTTGAAACCTTCAGCAGAGCTGGCTAATTAAGTCACTAAAGCTTAAGTAAACATGTAAAATTACTTGTTTGCATCTTCCAGTTTTTTACCAAAAATAGTACTCCCCCCCCTTAATTATAAAATTATGTTTCCAATAGCCTCATACACAAAATGTAAGAACCATCCTATAATTTTAAAAGTATTTTTTAACAGAATTTTTAAAAGAATATGCCTGGGACTTTGAGGGCAAAGTCCAAAGAAGAGTTCCAGATCAGCCACACCCAAAGCAGCCATATTGAATTGAGTGCTTCCTCCCACAACTACTTGAACTCATTTGAATGTAGAGGTATCTTAAGTAAATCATAAGTTTTCCGGTACCCACCGCACACTGGGCATTGATAGGGCGGTCAATGAGTAAGAAAAAGATGTTCCTCCCTATTTCTGAGTAGTTGAAGCCCTGTGTCGGGAGCACTGCTGACAAGCAGAGGACATGTTGGATCATTAGCCCCACTTTGTCCTGGGCCATATGTCCCTGTCTCAGCCACAATCTACACACATTTACATAGTAGCCCTGGGCACACACTCTTCGAATATAACCCTTTCTGAGTTGACCTCTGTCTCAAAAGCAAATTGAAATAAAACCTAATGCTGTCTTCTGGGTTATTCATCCGACAACCAGTGAAGCAAAAGGCTTTTTTTCTGACTTAGGAAAAGGAATAACCCTTTGGAAGTTCTCCTGTAGCGGACGTAGTGTTTTACCTCCAGTAATCCCCATAAGCTGCTTCATCAAGAAAAGTTGAGTATTAATATTCATTCCATGGGCATTAAAGAACTATCACTCATGCAATTACAATTCGAAGAGTTTTAATGAATTACGGGAAAAAAATTCCAAGATATACCAACTAGTAAATTTGTTTTCTTAACTTGAAAGCTCTTGTCATGAGATTTCATCTTAAATAGAAAAAAATGAGGAGGGTAAAGAAGCCCTCTACCCACATAAAAAATATTTTTAAGGCAAGGGCAAAACTTAAGATAATACTTTTACTAAGTTAATTTTTTTCCCATTTTCTGAGAGTTTATAATTAAACCTTTTACAACTACTCTATAAACTCTGCTGTTAAGGAAAATAAATCAGTGTGGCAAAATCCCTGATTATAAGAGCTTCTGACAACACTTAAAATAGATGATATTAAGTTATATAAACATTAGAGCAAATCACTTCAAAATGCTGACATAAATCAGAAACTCCGGATGAACCCTTAGAGAAATAACTAGAATTTGTTTGAGTTGGTCTATCTTTTGGCTAACAAATGTATCAAATCACCATTATGACTTACTTCAAAATCTACCATTTCAAACTACAAACTGTCATATCTTTAGGTAGTAGTGGGTTATATTTGGTAAGACTTAGGATTTTTGTTTTAAACATTTATATTTTACCTTACTGCTACCTGCTTATTAAATATAATTTCATAACTGCAAAAAATAAATAAGAAGGAGAAAAAAAACTAAAAACCACCCACGCTTCTATTAACCAATGAACCTCAATCATCTGGTTTGGAAGAAGAAATGTTATAGTGAATATTTAAAAAAAAAAACAAAAACTTAATAATATTAGTAACATAACAACCTCATAAAGAGTTAAAGACTTTTACCCTCTGTCCTTAAAAGTAGGCTTTTTCTTTATAGACTTTTATGACCATGTCCAAGATACACATCTTATTGTTTTGCCACAAATAATGAAAAATTAGTGTGCTTAGTTCTAAGGCATATTTAATGTAAATTAACCAAACTGACCTTCAGTGTGTCCCTGTTTGCATCAGGTAGGAGGATGACAAGAAGGTTCAAAGCCTGTAGTTGCTGCTTCTTGGTTGGAAGATCTGCAGACAAATTAAATAAATCTGAACTCTTTTCTTTAGTGAACATTTTCCTTTACTTTCTTTTTTCACTTTTTAAGAAAAAAGTTATTTGGCATAAACATGACTGTAAAATGTAAGACACAACGACTGAGCAGCAAGCCTTGTTGAGAGTGTGTTTGTGGGAGATCAGCAGAAGCAGCTGCTGTTAGGAGCTTCCTCTCTCTCAGAATGCTCACTTCCAACTGTGATCATATGACGCGCAGCCTTATGTTTGCAGACACACAACAGTGCTTTGGAAATAATTTTAACTTTTGCGTGATAATTATTCCCCAATGAAAAGACATAGAGGATTGGACCTTCCATGATACAGTACCAGGGTGCGTCTGTAACAGTGGTTTGTTTCTTTTAATGGTGAGCAAACAAATGCATGGTAAGAGTCCATTAATTCCAACAGGAATATGTAAAATGGAGCCTGGAACACAATAGGTGCTTATAAATGCCTGTGGAATAAATTAGAAAACCAAGCAGCAACTCAACAGTCTAAGAGGTGCATTATTATCATTGATGCTATCATTTTCAGCAGCCATTACCCCATTTAAGTAATACTCATGGATATTTAGAATCATTCCAGCATTTCTTTTTCTGCAATAAATTTGGTCCTTTAATCCACATCCAGGAAATGTATGCAACGTAGCACAATTTAAACATTAAAAAGTATTTCCAACAGAAGGTGATTTATTCTGTTTAAAGAAGAAACATGTGAAGAAAAAATACTTTAAACAGAAGAGATTTCAGTTCCATCTCTCCTAGAAATTCTGAAGAAATGTCATGATACAAGGTGACTCATGAAACCATCTCAATATTGTATATGTTAAGAATAGCCTGGCAGAGTTCTGGTTGAAACTGTAGCTCACCGCAATTTTTTGTTTTTTTGTTTTTTTGAGTCAGACTCTCACTCTGTCTCCCAGGCTGGAGTACAGTGGTGCGATTTCAGCTCACTGCAACCTCCACCTCTCAGATTCAAGCAATTCTCTGCCTCAGCCTCCCGGATAGCAGGGATCACAGGTGTGCACCACTACGCCTGGCTAATTTTTGTATTTTTAGTAGAAACGGGATTTCACCATTTTGGCCAGGTTGGTCTCGAACTCTTGACCTCAAGTGATCTGCCCGCCTCAGCCTCCCAAAGTGCTGGGAGTTCACCATAATGATTAATAGTGCCACTCTTTCATTAGTATAAGTGTCCCTGTTTAAAAGATAGAGTTACTTAAAGGCAGTGATGGCATTTTTACTTTTCTTCATGGCCTCTAGGTGTAAAGTGGATAATTAGGCCGCTAGATAAACCTTATAAGATCTGGGTTCACTGGAAAAAGAATCGAGAACTATTAGCGACACTAATGTGTAGCTTGCCCAAGACGACAAAATGGCAGTACATAAGAAGCAGCTTGTGACCTTCCACCAATGAGGCAGCAAAATGCTTTGCTCCACGTTTCTGCACGACAACCTCAGAATTTAATTTTTCAAGAAGTGCTCACAGACCTTACCACTTCTCCTTGTGCTTTTATGATAACTGTTCATCCACAGCTTCTCCAGTAAGTGTTGCTTTTTAACACTTGGCAAGAAAATTGTATCAGAGATCTTATGTGACTCATTCTATTATAAGAGAAACGTGAAGTGTCCAGGTTTTAACACTGAAATATATTGTATTGCTTAAATGTCATGCAATTAATCTGTACCCAAAGAGAACATTCTGTTATCTGTTTACTCAGAAATGCATATTTATAAGAAAAACGGAAAACAATGCATGGCAGCTGAGCACCCACTGACATCAGTTGAGTCAATATGTCCACCCAAATACGTCTGGTTGCGTTCTTTGTGATGCCAAATGTCATTAAAACAATTAACATAGATGGCACCAGCAGAAGGACTGCTTCAAAGAGGGGTAGCACTTACTCTGGACAGCCTGAAAGGCTTTGAGATACTCCACACTGAGCAGTGGCTGGGGCAACTCCCGAATGAAGAGCTTCAGCAGGCTGGCGGCATCATGCTGTTTGACACTTTCCCAATTAAAAGTCCCTTCATAAAACTTTGCTTCTAGCTCTTGGCAAAGATTCTGATAGGCACAGGAAAAAAAAAAAAAAAAAAGCAGCAGCTATAAGTGCCTTTTTTTTCTTGCTGAGAGTATGATACATTTTCACTTTCAAGAGATTCTGCTCTTTAGACAAGACAAATCAGACTACCAAAAGTCAATATTTCTTTTACTCAGAAAAAAAACTACTCCTCTCATCTAATCCGAACGTACTTTACCAACAAAAAACTGTACCTAAGGCCAAAAAAAATTTTAAAATTTATACTTTTTCCTGGACACTCCACAAACTGTAAGTAATAAAGTTTTAATTAAGAGACTGGTTAAAATAATTGTTCCATTTGGGGAGCTTCATCTACATATTATAAATCTTCATTAAATTAAGAAAAAAATCATTAAAAAAGAAGTATATGTTTTAAATTTAGAATTATATTACATAAAAAAATACATAATCAATCTCTGGGCCTAAAACAGAAGGCTACCTCTGATTAGTCACCTATGGGAAGTGGAAAACCCAATTTTATAGTAAACGAGGCAAGAAAATACATCAATATACCTGTCTTTAATGCACAGCCATCCTGCTGCCAGCTGCGGAAAACAGTCTGAGTCCATGCAGAATTAGAAATATCTAGTTCACTTACCTCAGAACTCTACAAAATTTGTCAGGCAAATTATTACTAATAAATCAATTGAGTTTTGTAATTACTATTTTTTGTATACTTCTTCACTATACATAAATCCTATCATGTTAAAAACCATCACAAGTTTCTGTCACTTTCCTCTATTACATGAAACCATTCTCCCAAAGTATGTTCTTTGTTTTCTTGTAAGGCAAATTACCACATTTTCTCTTCCTAACACAACAACCATTCTCTACCCCCAATTATTTTTGTAACTGATGAAATAGGTGAAGGGGAGTGGGCAAAGACAGAAAAAGAAATAGGGAGGAGGGAAGAGGGAGGGAGAAAAGGAGGAAGAAGAAAAAAAAAGAGGAGGGAGGAAAAGATAGAAAAAGGGAGTGGGAGATAGGGAGGGAAGGAAGAGGAGAGAGAGGGGGCGTGGAGGAAAAGAATGAGGGAGGAAAAGAATGAGGGAGGAAAAGAATGAGGGGGGAAAGAAGGAGGGGGGAAAGAAGGAGGGGGGAAAGAAGGAGGGGGGAAAGAATGAGGGGGGAAAGAATGAGGGGGGAAAGAAGGAGGGGGGAAAGAAGGAGGGGGGAAAGGACAACAGAGGAAGATCCAGAGAAGAGAGGCAGAAAGAATGCAGGGAGAGGGAGAGAGAATAGTACAGAGAAATTTGGTGGGACCAGGGGGAAAAGACACAACCAAAATTTTGCATATTATCTTTTAAATTATTTATAATGGACCAGCTGCTGCATAATTTGGCATATGACAACAGGCTGGGTTGAAGAGTTGAGCCAGCTGAATCCACTTAATTGGCCTTCTTAGAAATTACACTTAGTTAAACTTGTCCTTCTGCCAGCCTTCTCGCTGCAAAGTAAAATCTGCATTATATTCACTATTCTGTACTAAAGTAAATGTATTTTTGCCTCCTGTGAGCTGGCCACTGCAGTCTGCTAGTGAGGGCCCGAGTGCTTTGAACGGTGAATTGAGGACTATCTTGCCAATATGGGTAATATGAAGTTATGTTTGTTACCTGTTTCTGAGGAATTATATCTTTGTTAGTGAATGTACTTAAAAGAACTTGCCTCAGAATCACACAATGTCCATGACTGACTAGTGGCAAACGTGCCGTAGGTGTTACATGAAGTGAGACAACGACAAGCTATGAAACTTACAAACAGCACAGTTTCAGGGACCTCTAAGTACCAGACACCAAACCCAGGTGACACTAGTGGAAAATTATGATCAGAATATATCAGGCTACTCGAATCCTATTAAAATGAGATCACTATATAGTAAGAGCCAAGGAGGCCGAAACTGGTGTCCTAAATGAAGGCAACTTATCAAAATAAGCAGGCGATGCAAACTGTGAAATGTATAAAGAGTAATTCCAATCCTGGCAACACCACAGCCCATTAGAAGCAGGCCAGGACAGTGTGCACTCCCCAAGAAACCCTTAGCCCTGATCCAGCTCTAAAGATTTCATAAAGAATGGGGTTATGAAAATGAAGAGAGATTATCTCTCTTCTCTCCTATTTTCTCTTGGATTTTCAAATTCAGGAAGACAATGTATTGGATGTGGGCAGTGGTTACTTGTGCTATCTCAGTGCAGAGCTAAAGGTGAATTTGGAAGATAGGGTAAAAGTTAATAGTTAATGGCTGCTTCCAGATACAGCTACAATTCCAAGTATGAGTCCCCTTTACATTTAAATCCGCTGAGGGGATATGTAGTATGCATCCCCTGTAGGGTAATTCCATCTTTATCATGCATTCATTGGAAGCTTTATCCCCCAGAGCAAAAAGTGAGGCACAAAGATGACAGCAGGAGGACACGTGGTACCCTGGAACAGTGGGAAGGAAATGTCATCCAGAGAGAAGAAAAGGCAAGGGAGAAGGGAGGGCTCAAATTGGGAAGTCTAGGAATTATTATTTCATCAGCGAGACTCAGGCTACCCTGGATACAGCAAGACAGGGAACTGTGTGAATCAGGAAGGTGGTTGAGAGTGTCTTGTCTGGCCGGCTCACTATGACTAATTATGCATAGGATGTCAAGGCCCCCCATCTGCTGGAGTCTATGATCCTGGCCTTTTTTTTTTTCTTTTGAGATGAAGTCTCGCACTGTTGCCCGGGCTGGAGTGCAATGGTGCGATCTTGGCTCACTGCAACCTCTGCCTCCCAGGTTCAAGCAATTCTCCTGCCTCAGCCTCCTGAGTAGCTGGCATTACAGGTGCCCAACACCATGCCCGGCTAATTTTTTGTATTTTTAGTAGAGACGGTGTTTCACTATTTTGTCCAGGCTGGTCTCTAACTCCTGACCTTGTGATCTGCCCACCTTGGCCTCCCAAAGTGTTTTTTATTTTTAAGAAACAGGGTCTTATTGCTCTGTCACCCAGGCTGGAGTGCAGGGGGACAATGACAGCTCACTGCCACATGGGACTCCTGGGTTCAGGCAATCCTCTCTACTCAGCTTCCTGAGTAGCTGGAACTCCAGGTGAGCACCACGATGCCTGGCTAATTTTTTAAATTATTTTTTGTAGAGACAGGGTCTCACTTTGTTGCCCAGGGTGGTCTTGAATTCCTAATCTCAAGCAATCCTCCCGCCTTGGCCTCCCAAAGTGCTAGGATTACAAGTGTGAACCACCACACCCAGCCCTGACTTTGGTAAACTCAATTGCTACTACTCATCCTGGCTAAATCTATCACAACTATCCCCAGGCCATTAATATTTTAACTCATCACATACTTTTGTCATACTATTATTATGGGTAATATGGTGATTTTGAAAAAAAAAAAACTTAGCAAAAACCAGAAGGGACTGTAGAAAAACTAAACTGAATGCTAAAAGGTTTTATTGTTTTATTTTATCTACTTTACTAACAATGGAAAAAGGGGGTAGAGAGGACAAGTTAGCTTTTAAAATGCATAAGTGTAAATAAACAATAAAATGTTTACATTAGTAGAACCCAGAGATTACCTTGATTCTAATAGCAGCTCCAGGGATTCGTAAGAGACCTTCAGTTTCCAAACCTCCCTCTTCAATTCGAGAAATCAGCTGTGCACAAACAGAGAAACATTCTAATTTCGATATTTGTAACAGGTACAATTCCAAATTTAACATCTGTTTCACATATAAATAAAACTGATTACAATGACATGTAAACTGGATTTTATGAGGTTTTGAATGCTATTTCACTACCACTGTCCTTCAAAACAGTAAGTCCAGAAACTTTTGTTATAATTTAGAAAAAGTTGGGCCTTATGCTACTTTATAACAGAAGTGTGTAATTTCACACAACAGCTGTGGTACTCCAAACAAACAGAATAAAGATGTTCATTGTTTAAAAGCAACTAAGAACATCTATTTATTCTGCTTTTCCAGAAACCTACATTCTGCAATCAAATAAATCTTATGAAAATCTAGCATTTGCATATTTACATCTCATTTTTAGCTTGTTCCAAGAAAGAATTATTTATGACATGCAGAAAAAAAACTGTTTGCAAATATTCATTTTTAAGCCTTTGGCATTAAACAAAGAAAAATGTCCTTGTATATGGCCTCTAAGTCATACCTGATGCCCAATGAATACACTGATCTAACTCCAGATTCCCACAAAAAGCATTTTTTTTGTTTTTGTTTTTTAAAAAGGCAGAAACCCGCAAAAAGAAGGCAAATGGAGAAATTACAATGACTATTGGAGGCTAAGAAGAAGATAAGAGTGGTCAGATTCTTAAGTGGTCTTCTTGGAGTAGGCATTCCCTGAGCAGTACACAAAGGCTTTATAGAATATATTCTGCTATTTTAAGAAAATCAGTTTTCATGTCCTCAGTTTAAATATGAGGCATTTCCTGGCATCATAGAGGTTTTCCTCCCTGGCACCCACTCTCATTTCACAATTGCCTTCTCTACTTTATAAAAGACAGACCTATTCTTCACTCATCCACAACCTTACTATAATATTCTCTGCATGCCCTAAGGCATAAAATCTTCTAGAGTATCAAAAGAATGTTAAAAAGAAAAATTTTCAGGGAAGCCTCCTTTAATGATTAAACAAGGCTCTATAAACTACCTAGAACTTACTGTTTTTCCCTTGCACAGAAAAGTGTCTGTTAGGAGCAAAGCATCATAAATGAGGTCTTTTGACCTTTGTCTCGATATTCTGAAGTTAGATATATTGTAGTATGTGGACACTGGAAGAGATGTCAACTTTTCTTTAAAGACTTCACCTCTTCTCTTCCTGGGTTATATTATGGCCAAAGATGCACTGATATTGAGGAAATCAGATAAGAACTAAGCACAGTAGTCTCAAAATTCTCCTAAGGATTTATTATTAGGAAAAGAGAAGCATCTTTGGTCAAAGCAGTACAGGATTTTTAAAAATTCTTCTGGAATATTTTCCAAGACCACATTTTTCAAGTAACACTGGATAAAATCTCACAGCAAAAATTTTAGGTGAATTATTTTAGATCAGATAGGCGTTATTCAAAATAAAGCATTTAAAACCAAATTTAACCAATATTCAATGTATAGCCAATTTTCATTTTATTTGATCTTATAAAATGTTTAAAATGTTTCCAGTCCTATTAACAAAAAGTACGATTGTATGCTAGCTGCTGGAGCAAATTAGTTTTCAGCAATATATGCCTTTCACTTTCATTAAGTACACAGGAAAAAGTGATTGTGACTTCTAAATAACTGAATGAGCGCAATTTCTGCATTTTAATATTTGAGTTCTCCTTTTCATTATTCTCTAAGGCTAAAAACCAGCACCCAATAGAGTTATACACATATATCGTCAGAAGGAATGCCATGTGTTTTCTCATATATCTCACTCTGAAAATAACATTTTTGGCTACCACATTATATTGCATTATTAAAATATAAATAATACTTTATAGCATTCCTTTTATTATCAGGATTAAAATAGAGATGAAAAATAACTATATTGACCCATACATTTTAATGATGCTGTTTTTACTAATTTATCTATGTTCTGTAATTTATCAGTAATTTTCATAACATTTCTCAAAATACATATTACATACTTATGTGAATTGAAAAATGAAAACACAGACTCTTTGACACAAAGTATGGCTGAGTTGGCTGATTCATTTGACAGTGAAAACACTAGATTTGATAATTAAGTTATAAGGGGGGCCGGGCGCGGTGGCTCACGCCTGTAATCCCAGCACTATGGGAGGCTGAGGCAGGTGGATCACGAGGTCAGGAGATCGAGACCATCCTGGCTAACACAGTGAAACCCCGTCTCTACTAAAAATACAAAAAATTAGCCGGGCGAGGTGGCGGGCGCCTGTAGTCCCAGCTACTCAGGAGGCTGAGGCAGGAGAATGGCCTGAACCCCAGGGGGCGGAGCCTGCAGTGAGCCGAAATCGCGCCACTGCAGTCCAGCCTGGGCGACAGCGAGACTCCTTCTCAAAAAAAAAAAAAAAAAAAAAAAAAAGTTATAAGGCAGACTTTTTTCATAGATTAAAATTAACAATATTTCTATTTCCCTCACCCTTCTGAGAATACAAGGTTTAAACAATGTACCTCTGAGTAAAATAATAATATAACAGGTACAGGTTCATAGATATTAGATAAGCTTTTTTAGTGTCCTTTTTGAGTATATAAGCTCAAAAATTAAATTATAGTCCTCTAAAGACTGGTAATGAATCTTCCTGCAAATCAGTCGTTTCTAACTTTTTCCATTTTACAAAATAGAGATATGACCTAATTTGAGTTGTCAGCTGATAAATCAAAACTTTGTGATAGATCACTGTGATTTTTTGGTTATAATTCACAGGGGATGCAAACAGATGAATGTTATCTACAAGTAAACTTTTTATATGCTCCTTTATTTTTTATAGAAACAAAAATACTTTAGGGCCATTCTCCAATCCTTCAAACAGATAGACAGCCAGAGTCTGCAGAATGTTAAGGGACCAAAAATGTAAAATAACCAACTAAATAAATTAAAAAAAAAAAAAAACTTCAAGAGAAAATGACAAAGGGAGATTTTTCTTAATAGACTGGATGCAATCCTCAGCCGGATCTCATGGCATCATTGAACCTCCACAGAAACTGAAGCTCACTGTATTTCTGTGGTGTGATGGTGAATTTTTTGTGCCAATTTGGCTAGGCTATAGCGCCCAGGTGTTCAGTCAAACAGCAGTCTACATGTTGCAGTGACAGATTTTTTGTTTTTTTGGTTATAACAGTAGACTTTGAGTAATGAAAATTATTTAATACTCTCTATAATGTAGTGGGCCTCATCCAAACAGTTGAAGGCCTAAAAGATCGTGGTTTCCCAAAGAAGCAGCAATTTCGCTTCAAGATTGCAACAAAGAAACACTGCCTAAGTTTCAGCCTGCAGAGTTTGGACTCAAGATGGTAGCATCAACTCTTGCCTGAGCTTCCAGTCTGCTAGCCTGCTCTACATATTTCAGACTTGTGAGCCCCACAATTGTGTGAGCCAATTAAAAAATAAATCTCTTCATCTCACTCTAAATATATCCTATTGCTTCTGTTTCTCTGGAGAACTTTGACTAATACCCGAGGAAAGGATGCTGCTGAGATCCCTGCTTTGTATAGGCTTTGGTGTATAGTAAATTGCAACTGCTACTGACAGAAGAATTTGAATATGTCGCCTGTATTTGTCAGCCTCCTCCTGCTAATCACAGGTACTGCTGACAGCTCTCCATAGATACATGTTCTGCATGCAGTGGCTAAAAGAGGCTGATGGGTGGGATAAGCTGTATAGAACAAAGTTTGTCAGGAGAAATAATGAGATGCAGGTTTGAATGTAGTGGTAGATATGAGGGGAAAAAAGCACCAAAGTTTAGTAGGTAAGACAGGGAATTAATTGACTGGTTTGGAAGAGGGGAAGAATAAGTGCCAAGTAGATTGAGCCTTAGTACTGGATGAGTTTGCTGAGCCAATTAACTGCAAATCAATTTCTACTGTCCCAAGAAATTTCAGAAACGGTGATAAGCCTGGGCTGCTGCAAAGAATCTACAGCTTGGGTAGTTCACAACTGAGCTGACCTGTCTTCCTCACTGTGCATTCTTTAGCTTTTCTCAAATGTAATCTGTGTTTCTGAACAATGATGGCTCAGAGGTTGGATGGAAATTTTTATATTGCCACAGATAATCCCCTTATGAATAATTGAGTGTTGACTACACAGTGACTTAATAGTTTAGCAATCATTTTCTAATTCTACTTTATGGTTTCTTTGCCTACTTTGGAAATAGGCACTGGTAAATTAAATTGGACATCCTCACTGTAAATAGAAAAGCTGAGGAAATATACACTGGCATGAAATATTCATGAGGATGCAATTCCCTAGAAATTTATAAGCAGTTCCCACTCCTATGTATTATAGAATTGAAATCTCAATTATACAAAGCCAGCTAATATAAGACAGGAAAATGATGCCAGGTAATCACAGTTACAGTAATAACACAGAAAGCATCACCATGAATATAAAACTTATGAGCCCTTGAAACAAATTTGCTTCCTGAATAGAAAATCAAAGTACAAAACATGACAGTATATCAATTGGAAAACTGTATTATAATAATATGAATACAAAAACCACTATTAGCTTAAGTATGTTCTCTCTATGCTGACCAATCCAAGCCTACTTACTTTTTGAAAGATCAAGGGTATTCGCATTCCTGGTACTTTCCTCTGATCTTGTTCTAATAGCACTGTCAATGGAACGCAAAAAAGACCAGAATCTGCAAGAAAAAAAATGAAATTTCCTCACTTTTGTCAACCTATAAAATATTAATATAAAAATGTTAAAGCATAAGATTTCTGATACTGTCAATCAGACAACTATTTATTTAGCAACTACTAAGTGAATGACAGCTTCTCAACATTATATATATGGTGGCCAATAGCAAAATCCCAGCCCTGCCTTATAGAGGAATGTAGCAGGGAAAGACAACTAAACAAATGATTGCAAATAATTACCAACATAATTAGAAAAGTGCAAACTGCTGCATAAGAGAAATAGAGGGCTGTGAGAGCATGCAAATTATCCAAATAATTTACTAAATGTAATCAAATTAAAAATTCTTACTTAAAAGCAAATATTGGCCAGGTGCAGTGGCTTATGTCTGTAACTCCAGCACTTTGGGAAGCCAAGGTGGGAGGATTGCTTGAGCCCAAGAGTTCAAGACCAGCCTAAGCCTGGGCAACATAGTGAGACTCTATCTTTATGAAAAATAAAAAAAAATTAGGCAGGTATGATGGCAGGCTCCTATAGTCCCAGCTACTGGGGGTGTTGAGGTTGGAGGATAGCTTGAGCCTGGGAGGTTGAGGCTATGGTAAGCCGTGACTGCACCACTGCACTGTAGCCTCAGTGACAGAGCTGTCACCTTTTTTATCACCAAAAAAAACAATAATCATTCATCTTTTCCATACTAAATAGACATTGAACACTTTACAATACAGCAAAATATAAATATTTGCTTTCTAAGAAATCAGACAAGATCATGATCTTGTTCTACAAATGTTTCTCTTTACAAAATAGATACTTGCTACTCTTAAATTTAACTTTGTGATTGTATATACCTAGAAATAGCTCCAGAAAAAAATGATGGTAATAATTTACAATTTTTCTAAATTAAAATCATATGCCTTGAGTCTGGTATGAACATGGCTTCTACCAGCACTTCCACCCTGCCCCCATCACTGAGTGGACGGTTAGCACCAAAGTGATAACTTTTTCCTTTATGACACACATCAGCATGGAAATGAAAATCATCTGTGAATATGAAAAAGGGGATTATCTTGTGGTATGAGGACAGACATTGGATATTGTGACACTTAATCGAGATGCCATTCAAAAGAACGCCAGTAACCCAGGAAATAACTTTTCAGTTTGGGAATTCAGAAAAGATGCAATCTCAAGGATGCCAAGGGTCTAGGGTATAACATAAAATCAGTATCTTGGATGAGACAAACAGGTATTAAATAAAAATCGAAAGAAAGTCTATTAACAGTGATAGCCTTGATATAAACAACTTAATGTTTCTTTGCCAGGATGCAAATCTAAAACATAACATTAAAAAAAAAAAAAAAAAAAAAAAAAAAAAAACGCTCTGAGCCACTTTAAAAATCTTGGGCACTGACCCACAACTATTTAAATTGTATTTCTATTTTATGTTTGGAGAAGGCTTTGTGATGAGCTTCTCAGAAAGCGTCTTAAGTCTTCATTATCCACAATGGACTTATGAAAAAACAGAGCACCATTTAACTCAGAAATTCACCATCCTAGGCTTTAAGCCAAAATACTCAAAGGAACTAAGCACAGAATGAGGTCTTCTGGGGCCCAGCATGACAGGACCAGAAGGGAAGGTACACTTCAGTCCTACAGAGTAATTGCCTCCAAAACCTAAATCAGGTGAATACTTGTCTTTGTGAATGTTACCATAGCAATTCAATAATCCTCATTCTTTGTTTCTCTTTAGGAGATACTTCTAAGGTTAAACAAGAGGACAAAGATTCCTAAAGTAAAGCCTTGTCAACAGAGAATTATGTGGATTTCAAGACCAATAAATTACTGGAGAAACAAAAACTGAAGAGGTGTCTGTTCTCTATTATATCATTAAAAATAAACTGTTTATTTAATGGGTAAAGCAAGGTACTTACAAAAAAAACAAAAAAAAAACCACTCCATATTTCCATGAAGAGTACAATCTAGTGGTATTGTTTTGTCACAATGGTGGTATTTTCTTAATAGGGGAAAGAATGTCTTTTCAAAATAGGTAAAATTAGAATGTCCAGGAACAAAGGGGCAGACTACTAACTAGCCCATTTATTTGCTATCCAATGAATAACCAAAAGTAGTCACTTAGAATCAACAGTCTTAAAGTCATTTTTCAAGATCTGATTCTGGAAATAAATGTGTACCAAATATGTATATTTTTAAATATATAGATTTAAAGGAGAAAGCAAATGAGTTAAGAGTCCTTGCTTCACAATTTCCTTCTATGAGAATTAAATTATTTGACTATGCCTTTATTCTCTATAGTCTAGGATACAGTGTATCTCTATCCAGTTATAAAACTTTTGAAGGCAACATCTTAGGATATAAACTTTAGATGTATTCAAGTGTTGGTTTATTTTGTAGGTGATTTCCCTGCTCCCAGAAATACTGCTAAAAAGCCAGGTCCATCCTTGCTATTTTAGAAGTAAATCCAAGGGTTTATCATTTCATGATTACCTTTTGTTTTGATTTTCACAGCTTTTTGTTGTTTCAGCTCAATGCCCAATACATCATAGAGGGCAGTCAGCTCAATTAGGGCTAAATGGCAAACTTTCTTCATGTCCTGGGGTGCAAGGTCACCAATCCTTGTGGTACCTGTTTTGTCTTTTGGCAATCTGAAACTCTAAAATAAACATCATTAATATAGTAAAAGCTTACAGTACCTAACCTCTATTATAATGCAGGAAGGAAAAACCAACTACAGAAAGAAGTTATACTCAGAATAAGTGATAAGAAAAGCCACAGAATTTCTCCAGTCAGAATGAAGAGTGATCCTGTCATGATGACGACCCTTAAAGCTGTGGAGTGTTCGGGAGTCAACATCCAAAGTCTGACAGACAATGGGACCAGACCGCAAATTCGGAGTATTAATACCAGTGGCTCAGAGGACAAGAGAGACAGTGAACTAGGAGAAAAAGACTTCCAGTTAAGTGACCTTCAGAAAAGGAAGACTAGAAGTCAAGCACAATCCATGAGGGGGAAGGGGAAGAAGAGGGGGGAAGGGAAGGGGAGAGAGAGGGGGAGGGGAGGGGGAAAAGAAAGAAAAGAAAGAGAGGGAGGGGGAGGGGAGGAGGGAGGGGGAGGGGAGAGGGGAGGAAAGGGGGAGGGGAGAGGGGAGGAAAAGGGGAGGGGAAAAGGGGAGGAAAAGGGGAGGGGAAAAGGGGAGAAAGGGGGGAAGGGAAAAGGGGGAGAGGAAAAGGGGTGGAAAAGGGGAGGGAAAAGGGGAGGAAAAGGGGGAGGAAAGGGGGGAGGGGAGGGAAAAAGAAGAAAAAGGGGAGGAAAGGGGGGAGGGGAGGGAGAGGGGGGAGGGAGAGGGAAAAAGGGGAGGGAGAGGGGGGAGGGAGAGGGAAAAAGGGGAGGGGAAAGGGGCGGGGAAAAAGGAGAGGAAAAGGAGAAGGAAAAGGGGAAGGAAAAGGGGAAGGAAAAGGGGAAGGGAAAGGGGAGGGGAAAAGGGAGGGGAAAAAGGAGGGGGAAAACAGAGGGGGAGGGTGGAGGGGAGGCGAAGGGGAAGGGGGAGGGGGATGGGGAAGGGGGGATGGGGAGGGGAAGGGGGAGGGAAAAGGAGATGGGAAGGGGGAGGGAAAAGGAAGGGGAGCGGGGGAGAGGGAAAAGGAAGGGGAGCAGGGGAGAGGGAAAAGGAAGGGGAGCAGGGGAGAGGGAAAAGGAAGGGGAGCAGGGGAGAGGGAAAAGGAAGGGGAGCGGGGGAGAGGGAAAAGGAAGGGGAGCGGGGGAGAGGGAAAAGGAAGGGGAGCGGGGAAGAGGGAAAAGGAAGGGGAGGGAAGGGGATGGGGGAAGGGAATGGGGGAAGGGGATGGGGGAAGGGGATGGGGGAAGGGGATGGGGGAAGGGGATGGGGGAGGGGGAAGGGGAGGGGGAAACAGAGGAAGATGACATGAAGAAGACAAGTAGGGGGAAGAGAAAGAGGAATAGTAGCCATGAGTGTATGCTTAGAATGTGCCAGGTACACTTCACATACACTTATGTATCTTTTAATTGTCACAAAAGCCAAGTAAGATTGGTCCAGAAAGGCTGCAGCCCATTGGGGTAAGAGGGACACAGGGGAAATGAAGAGCATGGACTTCGGAGCTTACTAGTCACCTATCTACTTACTAGTTGTGTGACTTATGGCAATGGCTTAACCTTTACTTCTGTAAAATGGGAGATGGAGAGGGAGGGAAAGGAGGAGAAGGGTAACAAAAAGAAGGAAGAAGAGGATGGGCCACTGAATTCAGAGGGCTGTTGTGAGATTTAGTGCCCAGCACTGCCCAAGTGCTTTTATGTGGTTGCTACTGCAGGTTGAGTACACCTCATCCAAAATGCTTGAGACCGGAAGTGCTCTGGATTTCAGATTTTAAA
Organism: Symphalangus syndactylus; assembly: GCF_028878055.3. Classification (NCBI taxonomy): domain Eukaryota; kingdom Metazoa; phylum Chordata; class Mammalia; order Primates; family Hylobatidae; genus Symphalangus; species Symphalangus syndactylus. The sequence goes on from NC_072424.2 coordinate 107,352,416, forward strand.
ATATTTGTATATACACAATGAGACATCTTGGGATGGGTCCCAAGTCTAAACACAAAATTCATTTATGTTTCATATACACATAGCCTGAAGGCAATTTTACAAAATATTTTAACTAATTTGCATGAAACTAATTTTGTGTTAAGTACTTATGTGTGGGATTTTTCACTTGTGGCATCATGCCAGTGCTCAAAACGGTTCTGATTTTGGAACATTTAGGATTTTGGATTTTTGGATTAGGGATACTCAACTTGTATATTACTTTCACTGCTGAATAAAGTGAGACTAAGATGTTACTTCATAATCACAAGCACATAGTGGTGTGTTTTTCTGCCTTTCCCAAATATCATCTTTTAATATTAAACACATTAAACATAAGAAAGCAAACCACAAGATAAAAAGTCAAATTTCACTAGTGTGTACATTTAATACAAATTACAATCCCATTGTGTTTACCTATTACTCAAACTGATCATTCTCTTACAGTTTGGGTTTACCTTTGAATTTTTCATTTAATTCAATTGCTGATTAGCTGATTTAACTGCATCTATTTTATTCCCTTTGCTTTGGTACTTCTTGCATCTTATCATTAAGACTTCATCGTCTAAATACTAGGGCAAAAGACATGTCGTAAAGCCGTAATTCTCAAAGTGTAGTCCAGGGACCACTGGGAGTATCCAATATCCTTCCAAAACATCCAGGACTATTTTAATAATTAGTAATGAGGCATTATTTTGCCTTTTACACTCTGATTCTCTCTTGAGTACACAGTACAGTTTTCCAGATGTAAATGAGTGCTACTGCAACAGACTGAATGCAAACGTAAATATGATAATCCAGCTGACTTCAACTAAAGCCAGACATTAGAGACTTGCTAAAATTAAAACCATAACTTATTTTTTTTTTTAGAAAATATGGCTATTTTCCACTTTGAAAAAAAGATATTTATGTTAACTATATTGTTACATTAAATGGATTAATATTTTTTCAATTTCTCAATTTTATTTTCAGATATGGTAAGTGTCCATAGGTATAACCCACGTAAACAGAAGGTGTTTGAGGCCCTTAATAATTTTTAAGTGTATGAAGGAGTTGTGAGATGAAAATGTTGGAGTCACTCTCCTAGAGCAGTTCGTAAAACCTATGACTTTTAGTAAGTGAGAAGCTAATTCCCTTTAAGCAAACTCAATTCAAAAGAGAGCCTTCAAGTCCACTGTAAGAGGAAAGGGGTCTTTCTTAACTGTTTGTAATGTGTTTTTTTTTCCTAGGAGAACATCAAATAAACAGCAATGAACATCACTGAAGGTGGGGCCTAAGCAAATTTCCAGCAGGGGGCAGGATGGCCTCCATGGGGCACTGCACAGGGTTCAAGAGAGTGGAGCCAGACTACAGGTTTTCATCACTTACTATGTGACCTTTGGCAAACAATGTCCCCTTCTGTGCCTTAGCCTCCTCATCTGTAAAATGAGAACAACTGAACCTAACTTATAAGGTTGTGGTGAAGATCAAATGATAAATAGCACTCAAAAATATTACATGTTTTTTTCATGGAGCTTTTAAAATAATAACAACATTTCATGGTCTTCCTTTATTCTTATGTGTCATGGCAAGGTAAGAAAAAAATGATAACAATAATTCTCTTATCGAAAAACAGTTCATTTAATCCTGCAAAAGTCCTAATAAGAATTATTACAGCATCTTTTAGGTGGGGAAACTGAGAGACTCAGTTAACCAGTGATGCCATGAAGATGCAAATTTCAGTTCTCCTAAATCCTAAGTTTTGTAACCATTCTGTTCTACTCCATTTTTCCCATCTACCAGAGTAGGCAGGGAGATATCTAGGTTGATAGGTGTTGATGTGGTACTGTGAGCCCCTCAAGGAGAGGAGCCACTTCTTAATCACTTCTGTAGCCCTGTTGTACCACAGACCTGGCACACTACGGGTGATCTGTCACGATCCACTAAATGAATGGAGACACACATCGTACAGGGAGGAGGGCACAGAATCAAACTCAGTGAGGTGGAGGGCCACTGGCTTCGTGTTCCCCTGATTTTCTGTGATTTCTACTGAGTTTTCCTTCTTAAAAATCACACAAAACTGGTCACATTTTTCCCATGTTTGGTCCTATATTTCTGCTAATTGCTTCATTTTCTGAATGCTGAACCAATCATATTTACTTTTTTTAAGCCCTAAATGTTTCATTAAAATCAGTTGCTTTGGGTCTAATAAGCCAAACACATGTAATACAGCCGTTTAAAGCATTACCCAAGGTAAATGTTTACAGAATCCTGAAATATTATTAATTCAAACATTTGATTTACCTAGCGATATATGTCATGGGCTTATTTATTTATTTATTTAAACATTGTGCTTAATGAAGGAGTTAGTTCTTTATCCCAATGTTTAATTCATAGCAGCAGCTTTAAATATTTATGAAGTTTCCTGTCTTTTTTTGTTTAGTTAATAGATTGAATGGTTCTGTTCATTGGCTAAGTGAAATTTCAGCAAGAGAAAAGTTCTCTACCTCTTCAAAAATGTGTTTAAAGAAAAGAGTAAGACCAGGCATGGTGGCTTACGCCTGTAATCCCAGCATTTTGGGAGGCTGAGGCGGGTGGATCGCCTAAGGTCAGGAGTTCGAGACCAGCCTGACCAACATGGTGAAACCCCATCTCTACTAAAAATACAAAAACTAGCCAGGCGTGGTGGCAGGTACCTGTAATCTTAGTTACTCAGGAGGCCGAGGAAGGAGAATCATTTGAACCCAGGAGATGGAGGTTGCAGTGAGCCGAGATCACGCCATTGCACTCTAGCCTGGGCAACAAGAGTGAAACTCCGTCTCAAAACAAACAAACAAAAAGAAATAAAGAATAAAATAAAAATTTTCAAAAAAAAAAATATAAGGTCATTGATTCCCATGTGTTACCATAAATTAACTAGGTAGCTTTCCCTGGCTGTGTTGCTCTTTTGTAGGATTTGCATGAGGGGGCCCTTAGGCATTTCATCACTAATAATAAACCTGACTTTTTTACTCATCAAATCACTCTAGCTTTGACTTGGAAAGCAAGAGAAAGGCTTCAAAAGCATAGTCATTAATGTCAAGCCTCAGAATGTCAAGTTACCTCTCTGACATGTTTCCATGTGTGAAAAATAGGGGTGTCTACCTCCTAGAGGTCATCTAATAAATAAAATAATTACAGAGCATAATTTCTGAGATATAATGTGTATACACCAAGTAGCTAAATTTTCAAACTAAAGCAAATTAAAGGTTATAAAACCTGATCTCCTAATTTAAGAGGAGAAATTTGAATCCACAGTGAGAGATCAAAAAGAATTAACAAAGACTGCTCGATGCTGTGAGGAAAAGGAAGTGAATATGAAATGAGGAGAACAATAGTAAAGCCTACTGCTTATTTACAGAAGTAGAAGAGCATAGAACAGAAATGGAACTTAAGGTTGATATCTACTTAGACACCTGCCTCAGAGTAGTGAATACAAATCTTACTTTTTCAACCATGGGAAAGACTTGTAGAAATTTAACAATGAGTCCATACCTTCTAGAAGACAAACGGACTAAAAAAAAGTTTGTATAGATGAGTATATGCATATTTGCATAAAAAAATACAAGGACAGATTAACAATAATGTCTAAAGCATGCAACCTAAATCAAAGGTGATTTCATATATTTATTTGATCTAATATAAGTTCACGATCAGGAAAGACTGAACAGGAAAACTGATCTTGAGCTAGTCTTTGAAGAATAGATTAAAGTTTCCTTGGCAAATATGGAACAACAGAGGGGTAGAAATGGAGGTCATTTTAAACTTTGGGCACAACGTGAATATAATTAAGAAGGTAGGTGAAGGTAAATTAGTTAAACAGAGAAGAAAATGGCAGAGGGAGTTTTTGTTTTGAAAGCTCTCAAGTGGAGATGAATTATATTTCATTCCACTGTTTGAGTCAACAACTTAAAAGCCAACAATGTCTTCATTTTGTTTAATTAGATTCTACTGTCCTTCAACTTAAACCCTTTCCATATTTTGTGATGAAGACTGTCACTTTGAAAACATACTTATCGGCCAGGCACAGTGGCTCACACCTGTAATCCCAGTACTTTGGGAGGCCGAGGCAGGCAGATCACAAGGCCAGGAGTTCGAGACCAGCCTGGCCAACGTGGAAGCCCCATCTCTACTAAAAATATAAAAAATTAGCCAGGCATGGTGGCGTGTGCCTGCAATCCCTGCTACTCGGGAGGCTGAGGCAGGAGACTCACTTAAACCCAAGAGGCGGAGGTTGCAGTGAGCCAAGATGGTGCCTGGGTGACAGAGCAAGATTCCATCTCGAGAAAAACAAAAAACAAACACACACACAAAAAAACCATACTTTTCCTGAGGATAGTCTGGCAGAGTGGATCATCATTTTAGGCCACATTTGCATACTCTTTTACTTTTCCCATTAGGTGTAAACACAGATTTTTAAAAATATACAAGAAGGCCAGGCACGGTGGCTCATGCCTGTAATCCTAGCGTTTTGGAAGGCCGAGGCAGGTGGATCACCTGAGGAGAGGAGTTCAAGACCAGCCTGGCCAACATGGTGAAACCCCGTCTCTACCAAAAATACAAAAATCAGCTGGGCCTGGTGGCAGGCACCTATAATCCCAGCTATTTGGGAGGCTAAGGCAGGAGAATTGCTTGTATCCAGGAGGCGGAGGTTGCAGTGAGCTGAGATCGCGCCACTGCACTCCAGCCTGGGAGACAAGAGTGAAACTCCATTTCAAAAATATATATATATATAATATATATATTTATATATTATATATACATAAATTTATATATTACATATATATGTAATATAGAAATATATATTAATATGTAATGTGTAAATATATAAAATATATATTTATATCTGTAATGTGTAAATATATAAAATATATATTTATATCTGTAATGTGTAAATATATAAAATATATATTTATATCTGTAATGTGTAAATATATAAAATATATATTTATATCTGTAATGTGTAAATATATAAAATATATATTTATATCTGTAATGTGTAAATATATAAAATATATATTTATATCTGTA